>NW_019154123.1:30533098-30594942 GCF_002288905.1 Enhydra lutris kenyoni
CAGGCTCCCTGCTGAGCAGAGAGCCTGATGCGGGGCTCGATCCCAGGACCCTGAGATCATGACCTGAGCCGAAGGCAGCGGCTTAACCCACTGAGCCACCCAGGCGCCCCAGGACTATGTTTTTAATGAAGAGGACAGGGCAAGAGTCACCTCCTTCTCCTTGATGCGTGAGTAGCTTCAAAACAGCCCTTCTCCAACCTGAGGAACCACAGGGCCCACAGGGCTGAAGTCAGTCCTGGCTGCTGCCCCCACTTCCCCACTATCTGGGCTTCCCCGGGCTCCGCAGAGCTTCCATGTGGTTGCAAAAGCTTGGGGAGGAGACTTATGGATTCCTAGATCTGACCACACTGAGCAGAAAGCCTTTCTCCTGCTGGTGGAAGGGAAGGCTGGCTCTGAGAGGGGTGGGGTTTAAAGAGACAGGCAGATCCTGCAGGAAAAGGAGGGGGGGTGTTGATCAGGCTACCACCGGGCACTGAGGCTCTTGTGACTGAGGGACACATGAAAGAAGCAGTCTTGTTCCCAGGACAGTGTCATGCTCCTGTGAGGCCTGGAGATGGAGGGGCAAGGAGGGGGCAAGAAGGGAACCATTTCTCCCTCTCTGCTGCTGTTGAATGTGCTGCCTTGAACAAAACCTGTACCAAGTGGGATGAAAAGCCCGGTAGACGTCTAGTTCCAGCTTGGCCAGAGACTGACCGCCAGGGAGGGACTCCATGTTCTTGTCTGGGACAGGAGGTGTTAAAAAAATGTACCCTCTGAAACATTGCTGAGTGTGGGAACTGGATGTGAAAGGGCTTTTTCAGCTGCCAAGTGCTGTAGGCCAGGACTGGTGTCACCAATAGGCCTGGCTGAGGTGGCTCTCCTCTCACGGGGTGTGTGTGTGTGGGGGGGGTGGGCCAAGGCGGCTGGTGGGGGGGCGGTGAGGGTGGGGGGAAGGGGGCGGCAAGGCTGCCCACTGGGATTTTGCATTACTCCTTCCCCACTAGGAGGAGCACTCCGCACTTCCAGACACGGGATTTTCTGCGTGGCAGGACGGGAGGGTGGAGTGGACCAGCTGCCAGGCTGGAACCTCCTCCTCCCGCTCCTCTCCGCCCTCCCTCAGGCTTCCCTTAGGGCAAACATCCCAGCAGGACCTTCCATCTCCCTCTGCCCGCCCTCCCTCTTCGCTGGCAGGCTTTCAGAGACAAGGAGGAGGCCAGGCTGCCAGGAAGGGTGGGGCTGCCAGGCATGGCCCAGCCACAGTGTGACCCCGCCAGTCCCGGAAACTCTCCAAGCCTTGGACCTCAGCGGACATCCGGCAACTCAGCGGCAGGGCCTGTCGGGGGGACTGAGTGCGTGTGGGATTCCTCTGAGGTCAGCTTTGCTGGCAACTTCCAGCCTGAGAAAGGAAGAGCCATATTTTATCCTATTCTGGAGTCAGAATTCTTTGTGATGTACCCATAGTGTGAACAGAAATAGTGGGCAGCCTCCAAAAATGCTTCTCATGGGGGCTGTGTGTGTAATCTAGATTTCTTTAATTTAAAGAAATCATAGCCGGGGCGCCTGGGTGGCTCAGTGGGTTAAAGCCTCTGCCTTTGGCTCAGGTCATGATCCCAGGGTTCTGGGATCGAGCCCCACGTCGGGCTCTCTGCTCAGCGGGAAGCCTGCTTCTCTTCCTCTCTCTCTCTGCCTACTTGTGATCTCTGTCTGTCAAATAAATAAATAAAATCTTTAAAAAAAAATAAAGAAGTCATAGCCAACACTTTCTGAAGAGTGTTGACCAAGTACTGGACACTTGCTAAGTGTGTTACCTATATGAATCCTTCAACAACTCAATGAGATGAGAGCATTCTTATGCCTGTTTTATAAATGAAGAAACTGAGGCTCAGGGACAAGTGTCATTTGCCCAAGGTCACATGCGCACTGATTGCTGCAATGTGGAGTCAAACCCAGCCAAGTCTGGCTGATTTCAGACCCTAGGGTCTGAAGTTTCTTAGAAGGCAGGAAGTGCAGTCTACTTGTTTCTGTAGAGTGCTGGATACCTGGCAGGTAGCCAATAAAGAAAGATTGATTAGGGCCTGATGTATTTTGGGAAGGGGTCTGTTTCTCTCCCATTACAGTCTGATGAAGTGACATAAAATATGTGAAAGTACTTACCTCAGGGGCAAGCGTGTGCGTAGTAGGTCTACATAAATCTGAAGGTGAGGCCTGGCCTTCCTCCTCTCTACATGATGTAGCTGTGCTCACCAATGGTATTTTCAGAGAACATGGCCTCCCCTGGGGTCCCTGTCCAGGCAATAGGTTAAAAGTCCTTGTTCGATCCTTTTGGAGTGAGGGAGTGAGGGGCTGGGGGGCGGGGTGAGGCAGGGAAGGGAAGAAGAGTCTGTGACTCTCTTCTCCGAGTCCCGGATGTCACAGGTGTAGGAGCGGGGAGAAAAGACACCTGCTCCCTTTGCTGCCATCTCTGAGCAAGCCCTCCTCTTCCAGCTCCGCAGAGATGATGTAGACCCAGCAGCTTGGCCCGCTCCCAGCTCTGAGAGGCTGAGTCACGCTGTGTGGCCCACATGTGGGAGAAGCACTGACAGTGTCATAGCACTGAAGGATGCTGGGGTGGGTGGGGTCTTGTGAGAAGAAAAGGGGCCTGGGATGAGACAGCTGGGCCAACCCCCAGTCCCCTGGTTCCTGTGCAGACCCATGGTACACTTGGCCTCCCTCTTCATCTCCAGGCAACTGCAGACCTGGTTTTCCCTCCGGAGCCTTCTGGCTGGCCTGCCTTTTTGACTTCCCTTACAGGTGGTCAAGATAAAACTGTCCCATAATTCCGTGTGTTTAACCCTCTCTGGGCTGGGTCTCAGCAGACTCGAGCTGACATGGAATTGGTCACAGGCCAGGCAGAAAGCATAACCCATTCCAGAAACCTCCACAGTTATGGTTATGCAGGCATTGGAAGAGTTGAAAGGGGCAGATAAGGGTGAAAGGCAGCCTTGTGAGCAGCAACCACAGGAGAATTCTCAAGTGGAAAGTCATAGAGAGGAGATGGTGTTTCCAGAACCAGAGAGACAGGAACCCTTGTGGAGGTTTCCTGGCAGGAACTGGCACCACAGAGGTGACCTACCAGGGTAGAAAGACTCTGGTTTCTACCTTCCTGGCTGTGGCTGTTGGGGCCTTGGCAAATGTGACCTGCAGGGGTCAGGCCCCTGTAGGGAAGGGGAGGGAGGCTAGGGAGGGGAGGGCCAGGATCAGAGGGCAAACAAGCAAAACGACCTGCCTAATCTCCAGCTAGTCAGACTTTTGGAAGAGATTGTATCCCTCCAACAGGGTGATCGAGAGGGTTGGCCCTGGAAAGTCAACTTGCCTCTGGAAATTGTCCCAGATCCTCTATTGGTTACTACAATTAGTGGTAAAGCCCAAGCATTTTCCCTGCTGGGACTGAGGCAGAGAAAGAACCATCTCTTGTTTCTTGTGCATTTTTCAAAGGCTACAGGAACTTCTGGTGCTTGACCAAACACTAGGTTTGACCATAATATCAGCCTTGAGGGACAGAAAGATCTGTGGCAGGCAGTAAGGCAGACTAACATGTGTGTTAGGAGGGCGGTGGGACTCAGGAGCAGGAGACCTGAGGCTAAGTCTCAACTCAGAGAAGCCGCTTACCATCTTTGAGCCTCAAGCTACACATCTTTCAAATGGAGACTGCATTTTCCAGGATTCTGTAGAAGTGAGCAACAAAAAGTGTGTCAGGGGATTTGTGGACTGTAGAATGTTTAGATGGAAAGGCTTGGGGGCGCCTGGGTGGCTCAGTGGGTTAAAGCCTCTGCCTTCGGCTCAGGTCATGATCCCAGAGTCCTGGGATCAAGCCCCACCTTGGGCTTTCTGCTCAGCAGGGAGCCTGCTTCCTCCTCTCTCTCTGCCTGCCTCTCTGCCTGCTTGTGATCTCTGTCTGTCAAATAAATAAATAAAATCTTAAAAAAAAAAAAAAAAGAAAAGAAAGGCTTGTGCCTGGGAACACGTACCACAGCAGGAAGGGAGCTCAGCTTTGTTTCAGGGTCAATGTATCCCCTCAGAGTGGGCACCCATAACCCTTGCCTTATAACCACAGTATCAAAGACAGCTGGATTCCAGTCAGCTCGTTCAAACCCTCTCCTAAAGGAGGAATCTATTCTCCAGAGTCCTCAAAGCTGATCCTTCCCATCCTCGCTCTCTCCCTTCCTTCCTCAAATAATTGGAGCACCTGCTCTTTGCTGGATTCTGTGCTGGCTGCTGGTCTGCAACAGAAATGGAGACAGCTACGGGCCTCATCCTCACAGAGCTGACAGTTTAGCCCTTGAAAGTCTCTGCAAACGATTTCTGTTGAATACCTCCCAACACAGGATGCTCACTACCGTACGGGATAGCCTTTCTCTGCAGGTTAGTTTTTCCTTGTTTAAACTGTAGTGCTTGTTTTGACCTCTGGAGCTATACAAAACAAGTCTAAGTCCATTTCCTGTGTCAGTGCCCTTGAAACGTGGAAAAATAAACATGGCATGCTCAGAAAATGTTCTCACTATCCAGTTTCCACTCGTGAAAGGGAAGCTGATTCTCTGTGAAGGTAAAATCTTCCAGGTTGTGAGGTCAGAGCCGGGGCTGTCATCACCAGGGTGGGGGGTGGGGGCTCGAGCTCTGTTCCCCGTTCACCTGGGACAGAGGGAAGCTGTGTGGGGGAGAGCCACAGAGGGAGGCAGGGGCCAGGCTTGCAGGTGTTGAGGGAGGTGGGCCAGAGTGAAGTGATGGGGGTCTGTCACTCTGGAATGTGGGGCGCTCATGATGCAGACTCTGGCTGTCGGCCCAGGACCAGCCACAAGCCCAAGCTCCCGGCTTTCTGCTCTGATTCACAGCTTCCTCTCTTCCCGGAGGAATCCCCTTTCTGGCTCTCGAGGCCTGACCCCAGTGTCCCCGTGAATGTTGTCTGACAGCTGCCTGAGCGCACTGCAGCCCCCGTGCCTGGTGCCAGCTGGACGTGCTCAGAGGCTGGGGCCCCGGGAGCCACCTCTCGGGGTGTCAGAGGCGAGCTGCAGCCGCCCTTCCGTCAGCAGGAAGCCCGGCCACAAACACTTGGACAGGAAGCGCAGGCTCTGGCCAGCTAAGCGAGCTCTGGTTTCTCCTGCGTCTGAGGGTCTGGCCCAGGGTGGAGGAAGGCTGGCCAGGTGCTGCGGCCTGCCGTGACAGGGCTGGGACGTGGGCTCAGGGTGTGAGCGGAAAAGGACCTCGGACGCTGGGCCAGGGGAGGTGCTTCCTGGAGGAGGGCGAGGGAGCCGGGAACACGACATCCCGCAGGCCTGGGCCAGCTGGCTGTGGACGGGCAAGGACCCTTTTGTGACGGTTCCAGACAAAATGTGTTCACTTGGGTCCAGACCTCCAGCATAAACCCAGGCCGGCTCCAGCCTCCAGGCGGCCCCCGCCTCCGTGAAAACACACTGCAGTCTCCTGGGGTGGGATGTCCACACGTTCCCAGCTGCAAGAATGACTCCTCTCAGGGGAGGACTCTTTTGTAACCTACCCAGTTGTATTGTGAGGGAATTAATAAAAGATCGCGTGCTGAGCTGGGGACAAAAGTGGTTTTGCGTTGAGGGTGGACATTTTTGCTTTTCAGGGCTAGGCGCCATTCCCCTCAGGGCGGTCTGTGTGTGCAGACATGGGTGTACCCCGGGGAACCCCCAGGAAGTACAGAGCACTTTAGTTTTTCACAAGTCCCAGCTCCCTACATTTGCTTCTCAAAACACGATGGGCCAGTAAGAGGTGGCTGGTATCTGGGAACCAGGGGGTAGATCGATTGGCTTAAGGTCAGGCAGCTCAGCAGAGCCCGGCCACTGCCATGACTTTGGCTGTTCTAGAAAGAGCACTTCCAGGATTACTTTCCAAGCACCTGAGCATCTCCTCCCCTATCCTGGACTGCGTGCTAGCACCAGCCTGGGTGGGGGGGGGGAAGATGGGGGGGTAGGGGGGGGGGGTCGTGGGGATGGGAGGAGGCGGATGGGCTCCAGGCCCATCGTTTCATGTGCATTTTGAAAACTTCCTAGGTGAATCCTGCCTGTGGCTTTAGTCTCTCCTTCCCATCCCCACAGATTTTTATTTGTGGCATTTCAATACTCTAGGTTTTATCATCATCTATGACCTTTGTGGTTCTGACTCTAGACCGAGGGTCGGCAACTTTTTCTGTAAAGGGCAGAGAATAAATACTTGAAGTTGTGGGCATTTGGCGTCTGTTGCCGGTGCTCAAACCCAGCCCTAGATGACATGTAAAGAAATGGGCACAGCTGTGTTCCAATAAAACTTTATTCACAAAAGCAGGCAGTGGGCTGGCTTTTGCGCCCAGGCTGTTGTTCTCAGATCTCTGCTTTTGAACTTGAAGACAGGGACTCTTCTTTGTTCTTATACAACCACGAGCCCTCTCCTCACCCCCAGCACCTGTGTGGGGCTGACTGGGTTTATACCTTGTGCTCAGAGGAATTCAGTGTTAGCTCACTGAGTGAATGCGTGAATGAAAGACTTTGTAAATGAGACCAGTATAGAACTGGTTAGTTTTTGAATCTGATCCTTGTCTGGAAGCCATAGAATATACGTGAGTGTAATCTCATCGAGGGGAGTCTGTAGGCCTTGTTTGAACACTGTTCAGCTGCTTCTGCGCCATGAAGACAGGCATGTGGCTTAGCCTCTCCGCTTGCCTGTATGAGATGAAGGGTTGTTGTGGGAAACCCAGAGAATGCGCGGAAAGCCTGGGGCCCTTGCTGGGCACACAGGAAGTGCTGGAGAAATGGCACCGCTTGCTGCCCAGAAGGATGTAGTGTTACTGCGGACAGCCCTGTGAGTTCAGGGTCAGGCTCCAGGTGGGGCCTCGGGATTCCTCTTCCGACGTACGGAGAGGAGGATAGTTTGAGGATAAATGGAAAGCTACCCTGCAGTCTGGAAAAGGGAGGGTTAGGTAACCCAGGTGGTTTTGCAGAGGTGTCCCCACGTGGCCCTTCTGGAGGCGTCCCGAACTGGCTGTCCACACCACACCTCCTCATCTCTGCTGTCCGCCTCCCAAGCTGCTCTTTCTTCTCCATCTCCTCGGATCCCTCGGTGGGCATCACGCTGGCTCCCTCCTACCCTCAGGCCAGTAGCTACCCAAGCAGCCACCTTCCCGACCTGTCCTGCTCAGCTTCTGAAATTGTCAGTGGTTCCCCATTGCGAGGAAGCCAATGTCCACTGATCTTTCCAGCCTCATCTCTCCGCCTGACCCCCACGGCATCATTTGCCGCGTGTTCTGGCCTCACAGGTGGACGTCACTCCAAACATGCTCCTCTCTCGCTATTTTTAAATCTGTTACCTGCTCCCTCCTTCTCGCACTGCAGAATCCGCATCCCGTCCAAGATAGCACAGATCAGTCATTAAACAGTATCACATGGCCCCCGAGTTTTAAAACACAGTTTCTAAAGGTATATCACTCCATTCTAGTTTGGAAATTAGCTCTGGGAAAATCTGTACTACTGGTATAGTTAATTTTTTTTTTTTTTTTCTGCTGAAGGGGAATTTATGTATCAGATACGTTCTATCTAGAAATATTCAGGACTTGGGCTTATGGGTCAATGCTGTAACAGCAAACACAACATGTCTAGTCCAGGCGAAGACTGAGGTGACAAGCAAGGATGCCATCTGATTAAATTCTCCTTCCAGAATTCCTCTAGGGTTACAAACAAAAGGCTCCTTCCAGCAGCAGGGGTCTCGAGCAGGACCTGTCACCGGGTGACCACTGGGGAATCCGACATGACCAACAGCTGATACGTGACCTCCTACAACTTCAAAGCCTGGTGAGTTTGGAATGAAGCATGAGGCCCTCCAGGCCCAGGAATTGGAAGGGTGAAAACTCACATGGGTGTTCTCTTTGCCATCCTGCCGATGGGTAATTGTAACTCTGCCGGTCCTTGGGAAGGGCCTCAGCGCAGACATCCTGGGCCAGTCCACATGGATTTCTTCCCTCCCCCTTCACCCCTCCACTCTCCTGCAAGCCCGTCCCTCCTCTAACCTGCTGCCCGCTCTCTTGGAGCTTATTGAAACCCTCCCAGCATCTCTTTCTTCTGAGAATAGGCAACCAGGACCCGATGGAATTTCCATCCTCACCTGTTTGCATACCAGGATTAAATAGCCTCTGTCTTTTCCAAAGCTACAAAGATTTTTTTTTTCTTTTCTTTTAGGAAGCAATGTACAAAGGCTTAATTCCTTTCAGACATCAGTAGGGCTGAAAACACGGGTGAATGCAGTGAAATGATTTTCTTAAAAATAAGAAAGATACTGGGGCACCTGGGTGGCTCAGTGGGTTAAGCCTCTGCCTTCGGCTCAGGTCATGATCCCAGGGGCTTGCATCCTGCATGGGGCTCTCTGCTCAGTGGGGAGTCTGCTTCCCCTCCTCTCTCTGTCTGCCTCTCTGCCTACTTGTGATCTGTCAGATAAATAAATAAAATCTTTAAAAAAAAATAAGAAATATACTTGTTTTTGTTTAAAATCCACTCTTACTAACCTCTGTCATGTAAAGTTCCTGTTTGGTTTAGAAACAGCAAAGTGTACTGGACAGAGAATGAGATGGAAAATTTTCCCTTAATCAGGAAGGGAAATTAGCTCATCTTTATCTTACAAAACGCTTCTTTTTGATGTTAACTCACCTATACCCTAGGGTCCTTAGGAGAAGCGTGGTTGGGTTGGATTTCTACAGTGCTTTGAATTGTAAGGAAGAAAGCAAGGTTAGAGGCATATCTTGATTTTAGGAACTTGAAATATTGAAGCCTCAACTTATTAAACAAGCAAAAGGATAGATTTTTGTCATGGTAAAATAATCCACAACACTGAAAAGATGAATTTCACAATGCATTTGGAATGGGATTCGATTTACTGAGGTTTAACATAACATTTCAGGTAAACCTTCTGTGGCACAAAGCAGTTATAGGATGTTTTGATATTCTATTGATTGGGATGAGGTTTGGGTTTAAACAAGGTAGGAGTTTGTTTTTCTCTCCTGTAAAAGCCCAGGTTGGGAGGTAAATGGGGCTGACATCACCTTCCTTGTACACGAGAGACCCAGATTTATTCATTTATTCACTTATTGAATCAGTCAGTCAGCAAGTATTTATTCACCATCAATTAGGCACTGGCATTCCAGCAGTGGGGGTGGGGTGGGGGAGGACATAAAAATCCCTACCATCATAACAGTTGCCTTTCGAGCCACTGTGCATGGCCTCGAACTTAGGGCCCAAGATGGCAGTAGGTCTGCATTCAAGGCAGCAGAATGGAGAATAAAGAAGGAATAAAGAAGAGGAAGGCAAGTGTGCACCTACATAATTTTTTTTTTAGTCTTTTTTTTAAGATTTTATTTATTTATTTGACAGAGAGAGAGGGATCACAAGTAGGCAGAGAGGCAGGCAGAGAGAAAGGGGGAAGCAGGCTCCCCTCTGAGCAGAGAGCCTGATTCGGGGCTCGATCCCAGGACCCTGAGATCATGACCTGAGCCCAAGGCAGAGGCTTAACCCCCTGAGCCACACAGGCACCCCACCTACATAATTTTTTAAGATGACTCTTTCCCAATACATTCCGTGTGGTGATTAGTCACATGGTCCCACCTAGCTGCAAGGGAAGCTGGGAAATGTAGTCTTCTTCTTCTTCTTTTTTTTTTTTAAAGTGGGAATGTAGTCTTCATTCTGGGTGACCCTCACGAGCCCAGCCAAAAATCTATTATTAAGGAAGAAAGGAAAATGAAAAAGTAGTAGGGGGCAGGGAAATACTGTTATCATCCACAAATAAAATTTGTGATTAAAAAATAATAATACATTTTATTCAATATAGCATATCCAAAATATTATTTCAACATGCCACTGATATAAAAATTATTTTTTAAAATTTGCTTGTCCTTCTCCCTCTGCTCCTCCCCCAGGTCGCTCACTCCCTTTCTCAAAAATAAATAAATAAATAAATAAATAAAACATTAAAAAAGAAGAAGAAGAAGATGAAAAATGGAGACTCTCAGGCCCCACCACAGACCTACTAAATTAGAATTTGTATTTTAATAAGATCCCCCAGGTGCATGGTGAGCACATCGGAGTATGGTGGGCACTGTTTTATAGTTCTGCTTCATTTTTTTTTAAAGCTTTTATTTATTTATTTGAGAGAGAGAGAGAGAGCACAAGCAAGGGGAGAGGGGCAGAGACAGAGGGAGAAGCAGACTCCTTGCTGAGCAGAGACCCCAATGCTGGGGCTCAATCCCAGGACCCTGAAATCATGACCTAAGCTGAAGGCAGACACCTAACTGACTGAGCCACCCGGACACTCCACTGTAGACTGTTTTAGAACATTTTCATCACCATCCTGTATGTGTTGGCAGTCAGCACCCCTTAGCTGCTAACACCAGGCAATCACTAGTCTGTGTCATGTCACCGTGGATGTGTCTGTTCTGGAAAGCAAACCGCATGTGGTTTTTTGGTGACTGGCTTCTTTCATGTAGCCTCACGTTTTTGAGGTTCATGTATTTTGTAGCATGCCTCAGCACTTTATTCCTTTTTATGGCTGAATAGTACTCCACGGTATCGAGGGATCACATTTTGCTTATCTATTCGTAAACTTGTCACGTTTTATATAGAAGCCGGAAAGAAGGGGAAACGCAGTAAGGGACTCAAGGAAATAGCATCTTGAGGGTTCAGAGTCACAGAATATCAGAACTGAGAAGAAACTGAGAAATCCCTCAGCGCCTTGTTTTCCCTGTGGCAAACCTGAGGCCCGGCAAGGGAGCGCCATTTCCTGTGGTCCCTCAGCATGAGGGGCTGGTGCTGTGAGGAGGACCAGGTTCTCCTGACTCCAAGTTGTCTGCCACCATACATCCACGCCCTCAGGGCTCCCCTCCAAGGTGGCCGTGGAAACAGCTGTCGCTGGTGTGAGCGGAGAAAGCTATGGAGTGTTTGCATCTCTGTCTGGGCCTCAGTTTAGGAAACCGTTTGGAATTCAGCACCCCGAGTGGATTTGGAGTGATTTCTGGAGAATTGTTCTGAAGAACTGGTAGAGAAGAGTCTGTCAGATATTCTGGACCTCTTTCTCCATTTCACTTTTAGCTACATCTCTCTCTCTCTCTCTCTCTCTCTCTTTTTTAAGACTTTATTTATATGACAGAAAGAGAGACAGTGAGAGAGGGAGCACAAGCAGGACAATGGGAGAAGGAGAAGCAGGCTCTCCGCCGAGCGGGAAGCCCAATGCAGGGCTTGATTTCAGGACCCTGGGATCGATCGTGACTTGAGCCAAAGGCAGCCGTTTAACTGACTGAGCCACCCAGGCGCCCCTAGCCACATCTCTTAACCATCAGTAAGGATGTATTAAACACTCAGGAAGGAAGTGCGTCGCCGGGATGGACCTCACACGGCCGCTCACACAGAGGCCCAGGGAAGGAAGGCGACTCCCCACGGAGCAGCCAGTGTTCCCAGGGCACCATCTCTCTGTGGTTCTCTTGTCGGGTGGGGCCTTGTTTGCCAACAACAGCCGTGGGTTCTTGCCCACGATGCCGCCACCTCAGAATGCTTGCTGCCTCTTCTCGGGACTCTTGACAGCCACCACCACCATAAATAAACCTTGGAAACCTCTGTCTTGGTGCTTCTTTGTCAGATTCAAAAGCTCAGGCATGAGCCTGCGAGAGGCTGGGTTCCTTGAGGCGTGGAGAGTGAATGTCTGCTCCCCTTTGGCCTCTGCCACAGGGGGGCAGGGCCCTAGCTCTCTCTATTTTGGGATTATTCTAAATTAGGCAGACTGGATACTGGGTAGTCAAAAAACAACAGGTGCCCACGGCGGTTATAAATATAGCGTTCTCCAGTGAGGAGAAACCAGAAGCCGTGTCCCATCAAACAATACCAACGTGGGGCAGTGACTCAGGGAGGCAGCAGCAGGGAAAGATGGAGCTGGGTATTAGAAAAGGGCTGAGGAACTTTCTGGGGGGATGTGCTCCATTCCGACGGTCTCTCAGAGAGACAGAAGCACGTTTAGTGGCAGATTGGGGTCCAGGGGAGAATGAGCCCATGAGGAGCCAAGAAGCAAAATCGTGTGAGGAACAGCTAAAGGAAGAGAGGGGGTTTAACCCTGATAAGCACTGCATGCTGGGGAACAAGAAAAGTGTGTTCCCCATCTTTAAACACTGGAAGAGCCACCATGAGGGAAGATGTAGTCCAGAAGGTGTGGCTCGAATCTAGAGGTGGGAAAGTATAAAAAGGCAGATTTCCACATGATAAGAAGATGTTTCTAGCAATCAGAGGTGTCCATCAAGTAACTAGAGTGATTCCGAAGGTGGGGACCTCTCCCCAACCAGAAGAGTTTAAGCAAGGACACGGGAGGTCAGTGGGTTAGCCTTTAAAGTTGCACCATCCCTTACAGTGGCTGGTAGCCACATGTGGCATTTGAGCACATACTGAAATGATAATTTTTGGATGTATTGACGCAGCCCATCGCCTGGTCTGAGAGGCAGAGGAGCAGAGTCCTGCAGGTACAGGTTCTTCTTCCAGCATCACCAGTCAGACACATGGCCCTCCCCTGGGGAGCGGGGAGGTCTGGGGTAAGTATTCCTCCCATCGCTGACGGTGTCCGGGGGGCCACGTGAGAGAAGAACCGAGACCTATGTGTGTCCAGGCTGAAACTCCAGAAGAGTCCAGTGTCTAGTGTGGTGAGATGGGGAGAGACTGGGGTGAGGGTCTGGACACCTCAGGGGCTGATCTGGTGGGGGTGATCTCCCACATCTTGGGTGCGCTCCGTCTTCTCACGGGTGCTAGCGATGCCCACATGGGTGCGCGGCGGCATGATGGCGCACAGAGAGGCACGTCACCTTGCTGAGTGCATGCCAAGGGCTCAGCACAGAGCAGCTCTTGGAGTCCTTGACAGCAGTACCTGCTGTATTGCATTGTGACATGGAGCAAACTGGGAGTTGGGGCTGGGCTTCTGTCTATCTCGTACAACTGGTCTCGTATCTGAGTTACAGCACTGCGGGACTGCAGAGCCGTTAGAGATCCCAGATACCATCTCAGCGTGGTGCAGATTAGGTAACTGGTCTGTGGGAGGGGAAGTGCTGCAGGCAGCTGGCGAGAGGGTGGGGCGGGGGTTGTATGTGACACGTGTGACTTTTCCCCCCTCTCCCCACACCCTTGTCAACACCACTTCCTAGCCCTAGTAATTCAGGAAGGCAGTCTGTCTGACCAAAAGGCAGGAAGTCCACTAGGCCCACTCTCATCCCGGTGGCGGCTGGTTCTATTCTCAGCCCGGCAGGGACCACACACCCTCCGGGCACGCAGTACAAGCCCGACTGCTCATTTTATTCTAGGATGGGCCATATTTGGTGCATTTCTTAGTTGTTTGTGTTTTCCTCATATTTTATATCTCAGGGACAACTTCAGGGCATCTCGGGTTCCAGCACAAGATACTCCTAACCCAGCATCTGGGAAGAGATATTTTTGTGACTCAGTTTTTCCCAGTACTTTTCCCGTTGACATTGATTGTTGTTCATTAACTGAAATAATACAACGTTTCATAGTTTAATATGTCTATTTTCAACTCGAAGATAAAAGAATTTATTTTTCATAAGACATTTTGAGAAACAAGTACTCCATGTGAAGCCCTCAATAGAACCTATTTATTTATTTTTTCAAGATTTTATTTATTTACTTGACAGAGAGAGAGACAGCAAGAGAGGGAACACAGGCAGAGGGAGAAGGAGAGGGAGAAGCAGGCTTCCCGCTGAGCAGAGAGCCTGACACAGGGCTCGATCCCAAGACCCCAGGATCACGATGAGTGGAAGGAGACGCTTAGCTGACTGAGCCACCCAGGTGTCTTTGGTGCAAACTTTTGAAACTTACCTGCTCAAATGAAGCCGGTTCTAAGGGAGGTGAGCTTTAGCATTGAAATGATCTCCTTCTCTCTTGGGTTAGCTGTTCTCATTTATTCCAGGCCCTTAATTTCAGCACGATTTGTGATGTCTGGGTATTTATTTTAAGCAAGTCAGCCTGGACTTCATCAAAATCGCCGTATTTTAGGGAAAACATCTGTAGGGCTAACGTTTGGGGTTTCAAGGAGTGTCAGCTTTAAGCCTCTGACCTATGCTCCAGAAGGGTAAAGGCAGACAGCAAAAACTGCCATCTTCATGGAGGATAATAAGCAAATGGGAGTTGCTCCTAATGCGGCTGAAAGACCCAGCTGCTCCAATTCAATTTTTTTTTAAAGATTTTATTTATTTATTAGACACAGAGAGAGAGATCACAAGTAGGCAGAGAGGCAGGCAGAGAGAGAGGGAAGCAGGTTCCCCGCTGAGCAGGGAGCCCGATGCTGGGCTTGATCCCAGCACCCTGAGATCATGACCTGAGCCAAAGGCAGTGGCTTGACTCACTGAGCCACCCAGGCGCCCCTCCAGTTCAATTCAAGGACAATTCAGGGAAGGCCCAGGTGAGGCCAGCGCTGCCTTCATCACCGGAAAATCTCCCACTTTCTGCTAAGTGTCTCCTTGTTTCTATTGAGCACTTAGTACCTGGCCTCCTCTGGGCCAGTGCTGTCGGAACAGATTAACACCAGAGAGATGGACTGCACAAGGGCGGGCTCCTTCCCTAGCCGACTTCCTCCAGGGGGCGCCCTGACCAGGCGGTGATGGTTGGGGGGGGCTGGCATTCCTTTTGTTGTCACAATGGTAGCATTTGAAGACCCAGAAGGAGCTGACATTTTGCCTTTTGTACTGCAGGTCCCCTCTATGACTAGAACACTGAAACCCTACTGTTCTGAGCTGGGGCCCAGGCAGCTGGCAAAGCTCGTGCCGTGGTCTCAGATGCTCCCTGTATCTTCCGCTGGGGCTCGACTCCTGTCTGGCTGGTTATGTAAGTGCTGGGTACTGCTGCCATCTCTTTGGCCCTGCAGGCAGGCAAGACCAGTGCAGACTCCTCATTTCCCCAGTCCCTCAACCCGCTTCCCTTTGTGCACCTCCTTCCCCCGAAGGGAAGGACACACATCCTACTCAGCACCCGGCTGGCAATCTCAGAGTCACCTGACGTCATTCCTGCTCCCTCTCCTTCATCATCCAACTGAAGCTGATTGTCAGTTTCTTAAATCTATGGATTCTCCTCCATCCTCAGTGCTACCACCTCAGTTCAGGCATCCCGTGCCTGTCCAGCTCCCCATCACAGTTCAGTGCCCCGCATGGGACCCCCTGGCAGGTGGCTGCTTACAGTGCTTGTTGAGTCAGTTACTGAGAGAGTGAGCCGTTGAGACCTTCCCCGACGATCTCTCCTGTCTCACCTCTGTCCTCGCTCTAGCTTCCTCTTCACCTGGCACCTATTCTGAACTCCTTTGGGCCCCCTGTGCTCCCCCCATCTCTGGAAGCCTCTTATCCTCCTGTCTGAATGAGACAGCTCCTCTGTGCCCCAGAGTCCCGCATGCCCAGCGTGTCCCCACAGAACACGAATCCCCCTGCATTGGATTGTCTGTTGGTGTACGGGTTGCTCTCTCATTGACACTGAGCTCCATGATGCGGGGTCTGTGTTTTGCTAATCATCGTATTCCCAGCATCTAAGGCATAGGAGGCGCTCCTTTAATATTTATTGACTAAATGAAGGTGTAGAAAAGCCTGCCTCTGTGCCTAACCCCTTGCCACCCTCAGGTCTCCACCAGTGAACACGACCCCCCCTCCACGAAAATCCATGTGGAGTTTGGTAGTGGTCACTGTGATGTGCAGTGGGGTCTCTGAGTCTCACGACCAGCGTCATGTGGAAATTGGTTTCCAGGAACTGGCATCACCCATTCCGGTTCTTGGCCGACGTTGGGCCACTTGAGATAGAGCGTCCTGACCTGCACAGAGGCTAGGCTTTAGTGTTTCTTGACCTCCCAGAGTCTATCCAGGGCTGTGCCCTCTTCTGACATTTTCTGACTGGGTCTCTTAGGGTGTTTTGTGCTAGGCTGATCCCTTCACTGGGCTGTGAACACTCTGGGGCAGGGGTGACATCTAATTCATGTCTAGCAGTACCCCCGCCCACCCCCTAGCCCCATAGCACCCAGAACAAAGGCTTTTTTGTACATAGTAGGTTCCTAGGAAAGGGCAGGTAAGATCGATCAGAAGCTGGAGGGACTCAGGCTCTGGGAATTAGGATGACTGGAGAGAAGCCAAAAAGGTGAGGAGGGAGAGGGGAAAAGGGGAAGATACTCCTCACCAAGAGAGCGTACCAAGGAGGAGATGATGTGAAGGACACTGGCAGGAATAGCGCACACGGGTGGGGGAGGGCACACAGGTGGGGGAGGGGGGTGAGAAGGGAGATGGGAGAGCAGAGTACCTGATGCACAAGCCCATGCCAGGCTTCCCGGGCAGTGGAGAGCCACAGAGAGGTGCATGCTGGGAGCTGCACGTGCCCTCCTCCAGCAGCAGGGATCCTTGGTCCTTCTCTGCCCCCATTCCCCCAGGTGATGCAAAGCTCTTCTCACTCTTTACAACAAGATAAGAATCAGGTCAGCAAGAGCTTTATGTCCCCTCTAGAGAGGACAGGGAACCAAGGGCTGGTTATCTTCATCCCTATCAACCACCACCACCCTCCTCACCGTTTTTCATGTCTGAATACACCTGCTGAAAGTTTACCTGGGTGCTCACCTTTACGATCTCATTCTGATAGTCACAGCTGCCTTATTTACACCTTGTAGTTGAAAGATGCAAAAGTTCAGAGAGGTAGAGGGCAAACCCAATGCTGCAGAGCCATTCTGGGGATGGGGGAGGGGCTGTGGGTTGAGAAACTTGCTCTGAAAGTCCTCTTGGGAAGTATCGGGAGGGGCACAGCCCAAGTCTGTGTGTCCTGATTCTCTCCGTGGGCACCCACATCTGTCCGTTCCTCTCCTGCACGTCAGGGTGTGTGCATAGTTCAGTGTGCACCTCTATAGGTGTGCATGTGTGGAACTGTGCTGGGAGTGGCCTTGGGGCTGGGTGCGTGCGTGCGTGCGCGAGTGTGTGTGTGTGTGTGTGTGTGAATGTGGCCTGGGCGCGTACACACGTGTGCACGCCCCCTTCTCAGATGTCTTGGCTGTGGGTTTGACAACTGAAACCCAGCTGTGCTCAGGCCGGGGAAACATCCGCTGTGGAGACCTAGGAGGAGCTGACAGTCCCTAAAGAGGGGTTGTGCATGCTGCCAGCAAGCGCTCCTGGCCCACTGCCTAATTCCCTGCAAATGCTCTTTAAATCTGTTTCTAATTTGGACTCTGCCTTCCCCTGCCCCCTCCGGTCCCTCCCCGCTCCCCCAACTTGCCTGAAACCAGTCAAATTATGCTGAATAATGGCTGTGGAGGGGGTGGTGTGCTAAAGGTCACCAGTGGGCTGTTGGAGGGTGTAATAATGTCACATTTTAATTTACGCAGGGAATGGTGCAGGAATCAAAACCAATAAATTTGGGCTGTACTTACAACTCCAGCCAACGGGAACTCCGGCAGGTCATGCCACTTCCAGGGCAGAAATCACTAACCGTCACACCCCACCGTCCACTGTGTTTGAGAAAACCATGTTCTTCCAAGCAGATGCAAAATCCAGCGTTTTCTGTCTGCAAGGGAACTTGTACTTGGAGACTTGCAGCATCAGCAAGAATCTCTCCAGTTGTCTGAGCATCCCCCAGATGTTCTGGGTATTAAGAATCTAAAACAAAATACGTCTTCCATATTTTTTGCAGTCCTGGGAGATACTCAGCACCAGGGTGACCCAGATCCATGGGAAAGTATATACAAAGCAGAATGGGAAGAGCGGAAAGCAGAGCTGTGTGTACATATTGACAGCAGCTTGGAAAGCTTATTTACATTCGAGAAAGGGGAGAGAGGCTGTGAGAGACATCTGTTGGAACTGGGGTCCTGTGGAGGGGCTGGGGATGTGATCTGAAGTACAGTTGGTTTAATAATTAATGCAGACTTAATTAAAAAGAGAACATGCATTCTTCGAGGGACCTTGCGGACCAAAGTTGGCCAGAGGGTGGGAGGTCTCCTGATGTTTCCTTCTCACCTGTGCCTTGCCACCAGGTAGGTGGGGAAGCCCAGAGCAGGACAAAGGCACAGGCTTTCAGTGGCTCTGGAGGTCTGGTGAGAACCGCATCCCTCCCTCCAGCATGCCGAGAGTCTGCAACTGGCGTGTGCTCCAGGGGCTGCGGCGGGGGCCTGGCAGGCTACCCACCCCTCAGCTGGCTCGGCAGGAAGGTGGGGTTTACAGTCCTGGGGGCCACCGCTGGGGAGCCCTGAGGCTGTCAAGACTCTGGAGCACACGCTTCTCCACCTGGTTGGAAAGGAAGCAGGGGGGAGGGAGAGGTGCTCTGGGTTGAATGACACCCCGAGGACTTCTGCTCCCCTTTCCTTGCCACACAGCAGACAGCAGCCCCCGGAATGCCTTGGGAAGAGCAGGGAGGAGGGTCCCACCCCAGTGTTGTGCCCCAGTGCCTGGCTCCTAGTTCGAGGCGCTTCCCTTCTGTATCTTTTTCATTTTTAAACTGTTGCCGTTCATTTAGTTGTGTGTGATGCTAAGGACTTGGCATGTGTCAGAAGCTGCACTGGATCCTCAGAACACACCTGCAAGGTTAGGATGGCGGAGATGGCTGGTTGTCAGCCAGAAGTGCGTCCTTCTCTTTCTTTAGGGCCGAGTCCTGCTGGGAAATGATTCCTCCTCCAGGGACCACATTCTCCAACCCCCTTTATTGTCAGTTGCAGCCATAGCACTGGGTCCTGACCAGTGACTTGCGAACAGAAGTAAGTTGCTCCACACAAAGCCCGGCCCATGAGAACCTCCCCAGAAGGATCCTCCAAGCCCTATCTCTTCCGCTCCAGGGGGGAATGGGGACCACCCCCAGATGCCCCTAGAAGCCACAGATTTAATATGGCTCCTGAATGCCTGTGTGCAGAAAGACTGCCCGGCCGGTATGTTCCCTGCCCAGTCCTGAGCAAGAAATAAACTTATATCTTACTGTTTCCCAGCCATTATACGTTTGGGGGTCTGTCTGTTTTATTAGTCAACCTACCCTAAGTGACAAGGAATTTTCACTCCCATGTTATGCACTTCTGAGGACACCAAAACTCAGAGAGGAAAAGAAATTGCCGAAGGTCACATATCCAGTAGATAGCAAGGTCACAATTGGAGTCTAGACCTCCTTGGTCTCAAGGGCATGTGCACTGTGTGAGTTTCCCCGAGCAAGTTCATTCAGAACATTATTAAAACAGCAGCTACCACTACGCTCCGGAATATCCATGCTCCAGTAAGCTTGGGACATGCCAACCTCAACAAAGTCCACGGGTTTCTTCACTGAAGCTATTTTCAGGATGTTAGATGCTTATGACCATTGAGCATCGCCTCAGGGTACGGGGTCTTCCACATTTGTGAGACCACAGCAACCTCCCCTCTATAGAGCTTCTTATGAGACTCACGTGCATGGAAGACAATTTGGGAGGGGTTGACCTCCAGTACGCTGCCTATTATAGGCTGAACTGTGTCCCTTCCACCCCCACTAAGAGATACATCGAGATCTTAACCCTCGGTACCTCGGAAGGTGATCTTCCTTGGAAATAGGGTCTTTGCAGATTTAACCAAGTTAAGATGAGATCTGTGGGCAGGTCCTAATTCAACACAACTGGTGTCCTTATAAGAGAGGAAATTTGGATACAGAGACAGAGAGGCACAGAGGGCAGATGTTGTGGAGACACAGAGATGCACCAGGAGGACACCATGTGAAGGTGGAGGACAGGAAAGACGTACCCATAAGCCAAAGAACACGGGGCACCACAGGCAAACACCAGACTCTAGCAGAAGCAAGGAAGGATTCTCTCCTAGAACCGTCGGACAGAGCGTGGGCCCGTCAACACCTTGATTTCAGGCTTCTAGCCTCCAAAATGTGAGAGAACAAATTTCTGTCGTCTGCGGCCACCCAAGTTGTGGCACAGGAGTATGGCAGCCGTGGGAAATGAGTACACTGCCTCCAGCAACTTTCAAGACCAAAGTTTCCAGGCAGTGTGAACCTACAGATAAGCATCCAAACAGCCCGGGGTGGCTTCAGTTTACCAAAACACAGAGAAAAAGAGCAGGGAGGGATAGGTAGCATGAAGAACGGCTCTGGTGCCCCGCTCTGTAGCCTACTTCGGCTGCTTGACCTCTCTGTGCACAGCTTACTTTTCTGTCTATATGGTGGGGCTAACAAGGCTCACCCTCACTTCGTAGGTTGAAGAGAGGGTTCAACAAAGGGACATATGTAAAATACCTATACTAGTACCTGGCTAGGTAGCTAGGACCTAGATAGCTAATACCTGCTCCTTTAAAACTGTCCAGGCAGGATTTCCTGGTCACTTTAGGGATGGACAGACACGCGTTTGAATCCAGACTCTGCTCTTTACCGACAGTGTTACCTTGAGCATTTGCTTACCTTTCTAAACCTCAATTTCCCCACCTCTACAATAAAGAAAGTAATGTCTGCTGTTAAAAGAGGGTTTTCAGGGAGCGCCTGGGTGGCTCAGTGGGTTAAAGCCTCTGCCTTCAGCTCAGGTCATGATCCCAGGGTCCTGGGATTGAGCCCCGCATCAGGGCTCAGCAGCACTTAGCCTGCTTCCCCTTCTCTCTCTGTCTGCCTGTCTGCCTACTTGTGACCTCTGTCAAATAAATAAAATCTAAAAAAAAAAAAAGAGGGTTTTCAAGAAAGGTAAAATTACAACTCTCAGATAATAAATGAATACCTGTGAAAGATTTGATTTAACTTCCTATTGAAGGGAACTAGAGATGTCACAAATGGCTCAAAAGAGAATCCATAAAACACACATGCTTAGATCAGAAATCTTGAAATGTGTTTTCAAATGGACAGAACGAACTGGCTTTGTGTGGACAGGGGAAGGTTGCCAAGCTCATTTCTGGGTCCACAGTCAGGAGCCCCTGGGGATCTTTCTGTCTCCTACAACTTACAGGGCTGCAAAATGAACTCGGAGGTTAGAAGGCTGTGCTCTAAACAATATATACTTTTCCCTTCGAGACACCCAGGAAACTTTCTAGCTTATTCCAGGTCTCCTGTTTCTATGCATAGGATTGGAAAAAAGATCAACGAATATATGAGAAAAGCAATTTGCTGAATAAAGTCTGATTCTATTTTCATAAAAATAAATGTGTGTGTGTGTGTGTGTGTGTGTGTGTGTGTGTGTGCGCGCGCATTCCAAACACATAAGCAAGTGTGCATGTATCATTTTGGATAAGATATTGACAAACATCAGGAAGAACACACAGGACGGTAAATAATGTGTACCTCTGCAGGGCAGGGTTGGTGACATGGAGGGAGGTTTTCAGGAGTTACTTTCTAAACTTTGGCATTGTTTGAACAAACACAAATACCTTCCCCACAGTATATTGTGAATGAGGAATGTCTGAACTATGCCTGTTGTGTTTGGCACAATGCCAGCATTCAAGATATGGTAGGTTTCATTATTATTATTATTATTATTATTATTATTATTAATGCATATTCAAAGAGCCCAGGGCCTCCAGACCTGTTCTTGGAAGAAATCACTAAGAGACACCACCCTACAGGTGCCCAGGGATCTCTCCCTTTGCGAAAAGCTAGTTTTGAAATCCTGGACTAATGTTTTGGGAACTGCTTGCCTGGCCCTGCCCCCTGAAGACGGAGGAAGTCTCCTTCCTGAGTTACACGGACTTGGGGTGGCTCCTGTCTGTTCTATTTCCTTAGTCCTGCTCCATTAGTCCTGCTCCTTAGCCCCATGCTCCAGACACACCCAGCACTTAGCCGTGATAAGCTCCTTGGCCACGGGAGGGAGGCCTGCCTGGCTGGCCGGACTCTCCCTGGAAAGGCTGCCTAAGCCCAGTGCCGTCTTTCAGCCCAGGCAGGGGCTCTGAACCAACCGCTATCTCCATGAGTGTGGTCAGCCTCCCCCAGCCAGGGAAAGAGGACGCTGGACACAACACGCAGAGACAAAATGGAGCTTTTGATGACGTAAAGCTGAATATCTAATCTTAAGCCTCTGACTCATCCCCAAAGGGCAACCCTGGTCCATTGGAGAGGACGTGGGAGAGAGTCACACACCTGACCCTGGTGCCGGTTTGGCCATTAACTGCCTTCGTCACCACGGATTGAGATTTAGTTTTCCTACCTGCTCAATGGCAATAAGCCTCGTATTTCTCTCCAAGGGCTATGGCGAAGCGCCCCTGAGGGCTGTCTGGGAAGGTGCTTTGTGAGGGGTGGAGTCCTGTGGAGATTTAATTGTGGCTGATGCCGTGAGGTAGGATGGTTCGTATGTAATAGTAATAGCGAGAGTTGTACAGAACATACCCTGTCCCTCAGGCCATGTAGTGTGCGCTTTACTTCTATCTAATTCTTCAGGACTCACAGGAGCCCCACGAGGAATGTGTTATGATCCAATCCCCACTGTACACATAAGAAAGCAGAGGCAGAAAGAGGTAAGTAACCTCCCAAGCCTTTCCACGGCAACAGTCTCAACCGGGCAGACACTTTCCTCAGGGGACCATCTCTTCCCCAGACCCACAGATTCAACGGAGTTTCCTTCTCCTTTTTATTATAGGATATCCCAACATATAGAAGAGTAACAAGAATATTATTATTAAAGTCACATAAACAGCCGCAGGATTGATTCTCAGACTCCTGGCCAATTTGCTTTATCTCGATCCCCTCCCCTCCCTGGATTCTTCTGAAGCAAAGCCCAGACATCACGTGTATGTGCATTTTTGTTTTTTTGGTATTTCCACAAGACAGGGATTCATCCAAAAGCATTAAGCGTGAAACCATTAGGTCACCTCAAACTTTTCAACAGTAATTCAATGATCCTTCATTCAGTGTTTAAACTCCCCTGATTCTCTTATAGATGAAAACAATTTTCATATTTGAACCGGGATATAAATAAGGTTCATACATTTTAACTGGCATCTTAAGATTGTTTTAATCCACAGATTTCCTCCTCTATTTTTTTCTTGCATTTTTGTTTGTTATTGCTCTTTGAAGAAACGAAGTTCCTTGCCCTGTAGAGTTCGCCACAGTATGGCTCTTACTGGATGCGGTCCTGTAGTTTGCTTATGGTGTGGTTTTTCCGTCCCCTAGATTTTCTGTTTATTGGAGTTACATCTAGAAGGCTGTCCGGAGTCACTGTTTTTGGCTTTTTTTTTTTTTTTTTTTTTAGCAAGAACACTTCCAAGGTGGTGTCCTGCTCCTTCCTCTAGTCCCCCAGTTACTAGTTTCTCTTCTTCCCAGGATCCAAGATGCCATTTTGAAAGAACGTGTGTGGGGAGTAAGGACACTGGGATCCAGTGGGGCAAAGGTGAAAAGGAAATGGCTCAAGAGAAACTTCTAGAAAACCTGAGGTCTTTAGCTGCACTGTTTAGTTAGGAGGGGTCCTCCTCCTCCTCATAACACACACCACTTCTTGAGTGTTTACAATACGCCAGGTACTATTCTCATTGCTTTTAATGTAAAAACTTGTTTATTCTTCTTAAGCCTTTCTGGTCAATACTAATAAGTATTCTAGTTGAGAAAAGGGGAACCAGACCCATAGAGATGAAATCACTTGCCCCAAATCTCCCCACAGTGTTTGTCAGAGAACAGAGTCCTGTCTTTGGCCGTCCTTGACTTAGGGGCTTTCCAGGTCTAGATCACTCGCACGCTTTGAAATGCTGCCTTCTCCCTCTGACTGACCCTTTGTGATCTCAAAACAATGCGTCAGCTACAAATTCCTTTTTTATCTTTTAGGGAGTTTGCCTCTGGGACAGCCGCTCACATCCAGATTCCTCATCTCAAGGTCCCCTTGTAGACGTAAGAATTATGCTTTCTTGTCAGGCAATGCTTTGTAAGCTAGATTCACAAATGTGGCCCGTCTGTCTGGAACCCTCAGCCTTCTGGAAAATGATTGCCACTTGCCTTTCTCTGGATGCTTGAGAACCACCATAATGTCTTCCTAGGCGGGAAAGCTGTAGGGACTTCTTAGTTTGACAACTTTACAAAATACTCACTCCTCACCCTACCCGATACAACCAGTTTCTTCTTTCGCAGGCCCTAGAGCTCTTCCTACCTAGCTCTGGGACTGTGGCTGAAGCCTCAGATCTCTCTGTTTCACCTGCAGAACTGGGATTTTGACCTTTGTATTTTCCAGGGATGTTGCTGGTCTAAGACTCCTCATCAGAAAAAGGGAACTAATAGAGATCTTGTGAAGGCTTCAAGAACCAAACCTCTCTGTTCCAGGACCGCGGAGCGGGGTAGGGTGGGGTAGGGGTGGGGAGAGCGGGGATAGCAGGCTGTAGCAAGACCAGCCACATAATTTGCAGGGTTAATTCGAGATAAAGATGTTATTGTGATAATGAAAATTATCAAGTGCTTCAAGATAGTGACAACAGAAGCATTAAACAAAACATGGGACCCTTCTAAGTTGGTCCTCTGTGGCGCTTTTGGATGCCTCCCGAATGGTGTGATGTTTGTAAAATGAGAGCAGCTAGGCTAGGCAGTATACGCTGTTACTCTGAATATCGGCCCAACAAACTCTGAATTGTGGGATAGTCCAGACAGATGTAGAGTCGGGATAAATCCAGGGGGAAAGCCAGGTGTCTAAAGAACACAGTGTGGCCGTGATTGCCTAGCACGGCGATTTCCGCCTCAGAATGAAGGGGCAGGAGCAAGTGAAGTGTGCTCAAGCACATTCACAGGCTGACGCATGCAAACCATAGAAAGTGGGTGCCATGGAACTTCCTGGCCCGTTCAATATGGAGAAAAGGTAGGGTAGGAAAGCACTGTCCAGGGTTGGGTTCCAGAAGGTTGAGACTTTGATTGTGAAGAAAGCAATGTGAGGAGAAACTTTCGGCAGATGTTTACCAAAATAAGAGAAGTCTGGAAATGGGAAATGACAGGTGCATATAAGACTTCTCTGAGGAGGGACGCCTGGGTGGCTCAGTTGGTTAAGCCGCTGCCTTCGGCTCAGGTCATGATCCCAGCGTCCTGGGATTGAGTCCCACATCGGGCTCCTTGCTCGGCGGGGAGCCTGCTTCTCCCTCTGCCTCTGCCTGCCACTCTGTCTGCCTGTGCTTGCTCTCTCTCCCTCTCTCTCTGACAAATAAATAAAATCTTTAAAAAAAAAAAAAAGACTTCTCTGAGGAGAACCCATGGGAGAATGGAACGCTCCCCTTTTAGGGGAGAAGTTGGCCCCTCCATGGACAGGCCATACCCACCAGCTGGAGCAGGAGCGTCTGGAGTTGGCATACCAGGTAGTTTTGCACCAGCTATCTCCTCAGGATCTCAGAGACTTCCTTCAGAAAACCGAGGGATAAGAATCCACATTGCACAACCTGGGGGCACCAGTCACATCTAGTCTACTGGGGAGATACACACCGGGATGTCGTCCACATGCACCACAGTGGGGCCAATATCCCCAGAGGTGTATGACGTGGCTCGGCCTTTTCCTCCTTTGAGGTTGCTGGGGCATTCTCTATAATAGTGATTGTCCCACCAGGGGTCAGGGGGCTCCTCCGTTGGAATGGTCTGGATTTCCTGTTATGGCTAGACCTAGGCTGACGAGGGACATTCTGTGTTCTTTCTTCTGCTTCCCCATGTAGCACCCCAGTGGGTTCCCTTTAGGGGATAAAATCAGCCTAGAGCAAAACCACTCCAACTCCAGAAAGCAAAACTCGGTCCTCCCGAAAAGTTCCTTAATATAGCTCTAGCATTTGTTTAATCCTTAAGTCTGGCTGTCTTTTTCCCTGGCCTGATGGTAATTCCCCATGGTGGTAAATGAAAAGTGGAGAGCTGCAACGACTGACAGGATTTGTAGCCAGACTCCCAGAGTTCAAATCCCACCTCCGCCAGGACTGGCTGAGTGAACTTCAGCAAGCTACCCAACCTCTCTATGCCTCAGTTTCCTCATCTGTAAAATGGGGATAATATTATGGGTGGTTCAGAGAGTTTTGAGTTCATATAAGAGAAGTTCTCCTGTCGTGTGATAAGTGTCGTTATCATTACAAGAGAAATATAATTCATTAAATAATTAAGTACCTTTATTATTAAATAAAAAAGATGACCTCACCAGTTTCTCAATAACAGCACTGGTACCTTATGTGGGGTGGCGGGGGGGGATTTTTTGGTTTGTGATTAAAACATTGAATATTCCTACCTCAAAGCGGCTTCCCAATTGACTCAAAAGTCATTATCCCTTGTTTCCAGATGAGCAGACTCTTTCTTGCTTTGGAAGAAAAATGAAAAGGAAAGACGTGATTTCTTTGTGGAGTTGGATGCTTTCCAGAACCTTATGGCCATGCTTTAAATTGATGAATGGCTGAATTGCCAGTGGAGACCCTGACTGGCGGGGACCGCTGCGATGTTAAAATAAAATGATAGAAAATGAAGACAATTCAGGTTGAGTTTCCACAGGGGCATTTGATCCAACGAGAATTCTTTCCAGAGCAAATGAGACCAGAGTGAGCCGACACCTGTAACAACATCGTTGGTGTCACCGCCTGAAGGGCTGCCGCCACCAGATGGAAAAGGAAATAAATAGTCAGGGGAGGGCAGACAAAGGAAAGATGCTGGCCTGGGGACTGGATTACTTCATGCCACTTTTGAAATGACAATGGACAAAACAAAACAAAACAAAACTGAGCACAGCATAAAACAGGAACAGAAGAGTCTCCTTGCCTGTGACGAGGCTGCCCCAGCCCTCCGTCAGCTAGGCCTGGCCTCATCTGTGTGCGAGCTGTGTGTGGCCCCCCCATGACCATCCTTGGTCTGGTCTCCCTCGGGACAGCCTGCGCTCTGTTCTCTTTGCAGAAGAGAAAACTTGGACACTTTAACTATCGACCACAGCTAGGAACTTTTAAAAATTTAATTTTATTATAAAAATTGGGAGAAGGCTTAGGAAATATAGAAAAGTAGACAAAAGGAAGAGGAGTTCTTCAAATCTCACGACCCATAGCCAACATTTGTTTTAAAACTTGGTGTGTTTTCCTCCAGACCTAAAAAAAGCCAGAGAGGTACGATTGAAAAAAATATGTAGTTGTAATTATGTCTTACTTAATATGATTTCATTATCATTCGATAGGGTCCATGCTGTCCCATGGATCAGTGTTTCTCCCTGCTACAGCCAATCATCTCCCACTATACAGATGGGCCACATGTTGGGTGTTCATTCATTAGTCGATCTGCAGCAGTTCTACTTTTTTGGCCATTATGAGTAATGTTGCTATGAACATTCATGGGCGAAGTTTTTGGGTGGACACATACTACCGATATTCTCAGGGATACACCTCGCAGTGAAATTGCTGGGTCCTTTGCTAAATCTATAACTTTTTTAAAAAAGATTTTATTTATTTGGGGCACCTGGGTGGCTCAGTAGGTTAAAGCCTCTGCCTTCAGCTCAGGTCATGATCCCAGGGTCCTGGGATCGAGCCCCTCATCGGGCTCTCTGCTCACTGGGGAGCCTGCTTCCTCCTCTCTCTCTGCCTGCCTCTCCGCCTACTTGTGATCTCTGTCTGTCAAATAAAGAAATAAAATCTTTTTTTAAAGAGCATGAGCAGGGGCAGGGGCAGATGGAGAAGCAGGCTCCCTGCTGAGCAAGGAGCCCAATATGGGACTCCATCCCAGGACTCTGGGATCATTACCGAGCGGAAGGCAGACGCCCAACCGACTGAGCCACCTGGGCGCCCCTAAATCTATAACTTTTTGAGGAACTACCACACAGGTTTACAAAGCCACTGTACCATTTTATATTCCCTTCACCAGTGTATGACGGTTCCAATTGCTTTACATCTTTGTTGACACTTAACTATTTTCTGCTCGTTTGTCTGTTTTTTAATAGCTGTCCTACTAAGTGTGGAGTATCTTTTCATGTGCGTATGGGCCATTCGTATATTTATTTGCATTGTAGAAATACCTCTTCAAATTCATTCCCTATTTTAAAATGGTGTTATTTTTCTTTCTATTGTTAGGTTGTAAGAATTCTTGCATATTCTGGATAAAAATTCCTTACCAGATATATACAGAAAAATTAAAAAAATTCAAATACCCGTTCTTTGTGTTGCCTTCACTTTCTCAATAGTGTCCTTCAATGCACAAAAGTTTTAAATTTTGCTGAAGTTCAATGTCGCTATTTTTGCTCCGGTTACGTGCTTGTTTGGTATCCTATCTAAGACTCTATCACTTAGGCAAAGGCTGCAAAGATCTACACTTTTGTTTTCTTCTAGGAGTTTCATAATTTTCAGTTTCTTTTTTAGGTGTCAGAGTCTGTTTTCCATGGAAACACCTAGGGTTGTTTTCTGGAAGAGAATTCGCCAAGTTAAATGGTCAGGAAGCTTTGATGTGTCTGGATGTATATTGCCAAATTGCTTTTCGAAGTGATTGTACCAATATATCGCTCATTAACAAGGAAGAGAGAGCCCATTCTATTGTGCACTGTAAAGTTTCACTAAGGTTCCTATTAATCTTGTTCAATGAGATACAACCACATTCCAGCTGTCCTTCCCTCAACATTCACCCTTTTCTGACCAAAGTTTTTTTAGGTATTAAGATAGTCAGCAACAAGGAGAGTTTTGAATGTTGCTATCATTAATGTAATTGACTAAAAATTAAAACAACCATGGAATGATTTATCTAATTGTTGAAAATGAACACCACTGAACATCCACTCTGTGCAAAGTGCTGTAGAGGGTGGGGGAGTAAAAGGAGAGGCGGAAGGTACAAAGATGAACAAAACACAACCTCATCGTGCCCAGGAAAACTGTCTACGTTTGTAAGGAGCACTCTGACAGCCATCTACTTAGGGCTCCTCCAAACAGCTCTGGGCTTTGGTAGACACGATGTCATCGCTACTTCAATGACGAAGAAATCAGCTCACAGGTAAAATGACTTGGCCAAGGTCATGTGGCTAATGAGGCAAAAAGTGAGCCCACTGTTACTTATTGAGCACTCACCGTATGTCAGGCACAGGTCTGGAGATAGGCAGCAGTGATGAATGAGGAGTTTGCCTTGTGGGTGAGGGGAGACAGATATAAACAGGTCAATGAGTCAATTAAAAAACTTCATAGGGGTGGAGCAAAGGGATACAGCTTGACCTGGTGTATGAGACAGGGTTCTCTCAAGAAACAGAATCGCTATATGAATAATATTTGTTGTAGGAAATTGGCTCACAAGAATATGGAGGCTGAAAAGTCCCAAGATCTGCAGTGGGCAAGCTGGAGAGCCGCAGCACCCATGGTATAGTTCCAGTCAGAGTCCCAAGGCCTGAGAACAAGGGGAGTCGATAGTGTAAGTTCCTGCCTGAAAGCTGGCAGGCTCCAAATCCAAAAAGAGTTGATGTTTCCATTTGAGTCCAAGGGCTTGAGAAGTCTGATAGACCAGCTCAAGTAGTCAGGCAGGAGGACAATCCCCCTTACCTGAGGAAAGGTCAGATGTTTTGTTCTATTTAGGCCTTCAATTGATTGGACAAGGGTCCCCCACGTGAGGGAGGGCACTCTCCTTTACTCAGCCAACTACTGCAAGGGTTCATCTCATCACAAACACACCCAAGATAATGTTTGACTAAGTATCTGGGCATCCTGTAGCCTCGTCAAGTTGACACAGAAAATGAACTATCACATGAAGGGTTGTGAAGACCTCACTGAGATGGTGACATTTGGGCTAAGGGTAGCATTGAGGAAGAGCTTTCAGGGTAGAGGAAATAACAAGTTCTAGGGCAAAAACAATCCTGACCATTCCAGAAATGGCAAAAAGACCAGTGTGGTCGGAAGGAGATGATTAGTATGGGGAAGCTGGAAAGGGGGGCAGGGTCAGATGGTGTGTGGTATGTAGATCATCATGAGGTGTTTGGGTGCTTGGATTTTATTCTAAGTGGGAAGGCATTGCAGTGATAGAAAGACCATGGTGATAAAATGAAAAGATATACAGTATGTGTGTGTGTGTGTCTGTGTGTGTGTCTGTGTGTGTCTGTGTGTGTACTGGGCAGGGAGACCAGCTGCAAGGTCAAGATGCTAGCAGGTTCAACTAGGATCATGGTTGTAAGGGTGAGAGTCAGAGGTGGGTATATTTTGGAAGCAGAGTTTATAGAACTTGTTGGTGGATTCAATGCAAGACCCAAAGATAATAGATGAATCAAATATTACACCTAGATTTTGGTCTGGACAACTGGATGGATGGTGGTAACATTTATCAAGGTGGGGAATGTTTGCTGGGGCTTTGGGGTAAGGACTGAGTTTTAGAGAAAATCAGGAGTTATGGGGCACCTGGGTGGCTCAGTGGGTTAAGCCTCTGCCTCAGATCATGATCTCAGGGTCCTGGGATTGAGCCCTGCATCAGGCTCTCTGCTCAGCAGAGAGCCTACTTCCTCTTCTCTCTCTGCCTGCTGCTCTGCCTGCTTGTGATCTCTCTCTCTGTGTGTGTCAAATAAATAAATAAAATCTTTAAAAAAAATCAGAAGTTCTCTTTTGGCCTCATTAAGTTTGAATTTGTTACCTCTAGAACCCAGAACCTCCAACCAGGAATGGTGTTTCTCTTATGATGCCACACTATTCATCCATTCAAAATGTGTTTATTGAGCACATATATGCAAAGGTCTGTTCTTGATGATGTAGGAATAGCGCTAATCAAGCCAGACACCACAGGCGTATTATTGCTGGCGGTGCCAGATTTCAGAACCAGCAACTCTTCACTGAGGTTCTGCTCTGTGCTGGGCATTGTGTAGAATACCGAATGAATCAGACCCATTTCCATCTCACCAAATGCTTTCAACTGGATTAGATAATTTGGGCGGGAGATAAGTAACAATGGAGAGCCATAAATTAGTTCAGAATGTATTGATGGAGTACCTGCTCTCTTCCAGACACTAAGCTAACCATCCTATTTGCTGGGAGTACACAGATGAATTAAACAGCAGTCCTGTTCCCCAAAAGCTCACCTTCCAGTGGAGGAGACAGACACCGGCAAGCGGAAGAAAGACAACATGACTTTAGTCCATAGTGGTCAGTGCAGGGCGATCTGAAAGCACTGCTGAGCTTAGCAGAGGCTCTGATCCTGCAGTGAGGGGCTACCTAGAAGAGGCCATAACTCCCCTGAGTCTTGAAGGATAAGGCAGACCAAGGAAGAAGGAAAGCATTCCCTGAGGGGAGAGCACCTGAACATCAAAGCCAGCCACCTCAGTTTTCAGCTGAGAAGTGAATGGCTGAGCTCACATTTTATAGCTTCACATAGGTAAAGAACTGGCTGTTTAAATGGGGGGCGATGGAGGGGAAGAGGGGGGACTGTCAGCCAGGAAGATGTGGCTAAGGACCAGGTCTAAGAGAAAAATGGTGGGAACCTGATATGAGTGATGGGAGGGGTCTGCGATCCTCCCGGGTCCTGAGACTGGGTAGTGAGGGCAGTTTTCTCCAGGGAGGGGCACTGAGAAGGGCTGCAAAGGGGACTTGGGGGTGGGGAGGAGACTTGGACCTAGAGTAGATCTGGAGGCTGGCTGAGAGAGGGTTCAGGGAGGTCTTAGTCTATGATAACAACCAACGGGAACTTGCCTTCACTGCTTAACATTTCAAGACAGGTAATCTTCAGGGCGTGCTGGGGGTGAGGCACACACCCCATTTCAAAGACGAGGAAATAAAGGGTCAGGCAGGCTGAGCGACATGCCCAACGTCAAACATCGCAAAGCGGTGTGGGCTTCATTCTATCCTCTAACTCCCCTGGTGTCACGGGTTAGAATCGAGACAGCAGCCCTCCCTGGAGGGACCCTGGCTCTGTACCTGCCTGATGCCAGGGAACCCAGAGGGTGGGGTGCGCGGGCAGGACTCGGGAGCGCCTGAGTCAGCCTCTTCCCGCGGCAGCCCTTCCCCGCGTGGGGGGTGGGGGAAATACCCTCCGCTCCCCTGAGACTTGCCTCCTGCCTCCCCTGACCCCGCAGGCCTGACAGCCGTCAAGCTCATCGCCTCTGAGATCAGAGGGACTGGGAAGTAGACACTAGCGCTGGTGAGCGGAGGAAACACACAGAAGAGCAATTAAAGCAGCGCGGGGCGGTAAGCTTGCCTCAAATGGCTTGCAGCTGCACCAAGCGCCGCCTCCCCCTTCGGGCCGGCCCTGCTGCTGGGGCTGCCTGTCTGTATTTCGCATCCCCACCAATTAGATCCCCATGTGTGCTGCAGGCGTGAAAAAATAGAAAGTGAATAATCCTTCATTCTCTGCATGGCGAGCAGCTTTGATCCTCTGGGCGCGAGGTGGCCCCGTTCCGTCAGAAAGTGCATCCCTTCTCAGTCCCTTCCCCCTTTTTTTCTAACCCAGTTTCCTTGTCTCAAAATGACATTAACCTCCACCCAGAGACCTGTGAAATGACCACAATTCATCTTCAGTCTCTTCTGATCAAAGTTGGGTTGGTTTTTTTTTCTTCATCTCTCTTTCAAACTTTTGCTCCGCGGCCCCTCTTTTCTCACATTGGTTTGCTGCCAGTGTTTCCAGGCTGAAATCAAAAAGCATAGTCTATTAATATCAGGCTTCTGCAAAAAGGCCACCATTGTCTGCTTCATTGCAGAGTACCTACGGTCTTCTGGTGAGAGAGAGAGAGAGAGAGAAATGGTGAGCGTCTGTGTTTGGATAAGCACTTTGAAAAAGGAGCAGGAAGAGAAGGAGTTAATCCTGGTTTATTTCAGCTGTGTGATAAATCTCTGTGACTCTGGCTTTGGCTTCAGATAGGGATGGCTTGTCTTATTCTGAAAGCATTAAGTCTTGGAGTGATATTTGGTAGGGAGACCTAGGCTAATGCTATGGAACAGTGGTGGTGAAGCTGTTGGTAGGGGTGCAGGGGTACAGGCTCTGAAAGAGGTGGAGGAGGAAGGGGCATTGGGGTGGTTGGGATGGTGTTGGTGTCCCTGTGGAGGGGGTGGGGGAGCGGGGATGGTGGGGAAGAAATGGAGGAAGTGGTGGAGGTGGTGGTGGTGTGGAGATGGAGGGGGGCTGGTGGGGTAGTGCTGGCAGTGAAGGAAGAAGCAACGAAAGACCCAGCAATGTGGGGGTGGGGGGAGGAAGTGGAAGAGGAAGTAAAGGAGGACATGGAGGGGTTGGGGCAGCGATGGTGGTGGAGGGACCAATGAAGTCTGAGCAGAGTTACTGGAAACAAGAACGAGTTAACGTCCAGGCTTCCTTCATCCTATCCCAGCAGCTCCCACAAAGCTGGGAAGGATCAGAAGTGTATCTTAGGAATCCCCAGTTTCACCCAGGGGTATGCCAATCCTTTCTTTCCTAGGTCACTGGGCATGTTGTAGGCGGGGCTCACTCACAGCTGAGGCCTCCCTGGGCGACCCTTGTTGGAAAGTGCTCTCCCTGGCTCAGTATCTTATAGACGTAGATCATAGATCCGTATCAACCGAGTCCATCACAAACATCCCCTTAGTGTATCCTTTCTGGGAGGGGCAAGTACAGTGGGAGAAGTAGTAGAGATCACTTGGATTATCCAAATGAACACATTTTGGGCTCTCGGGTGAACTGCCTGGTCTAGTAACAAAAGTGAACTTGAGTCCTGTGGCCTGAGTTTTAGCCGTGCTCTTGCTGGCTGTGTGGTCTTGAAGGGGCCTCTTTTCTTCTCCGCTGGCCAGTCTATCATGGTGTGAAATGAGGTTATTGAGTCAGAAGAGCTCTGCCAGCTCTGACGCTTTGTTTCTATTTTGGAGAAGTTAATGCAAACATTAGAGCTTTGCTTGAGTTCCATCCTGACTTTTTGAGGATGGAATCCTATTTTCCACATCTTCCAGCTGGTCCTTTTCTGAAGAGCAGAGTGGTCCTTAATTTACTTTTGTCAGCCTTGGGTAGATGGGTGGGCCAGATCACCCAGTGCCCGTAACCCCGGAGCTGTGGCTAGAACCAAATTCCGACCAAAGTCAGACCGATTTTTTTCACACTAGCCTTAGAAAAAAGTCACAAGTTTTGTGAAAGGGCTCCAAAGCAACCTGCTGCCACCTGAGAATGCCTAGTGGCAGTGGGAGAAATGCTAGGCAAGCCCCGGAATCAAGCCAGACTATCCCGAGACCAGAGGAAGCCACTGACATTAGTCTAGGAAAGTTGGCAGAATAAGGAGCAAGGGAGAGCGTGGAGGGTGAAAAGCAATTCAGGAGTGAACTCTCCACTGCTGCTGAGTCAGGACAGTGGCTGCTGGTGAACTTTCCCACTGAATGGGATGTGGGGGTGCGGTGGGAACACTGGGTCATTAGGCACCTTACTTCAGAGGCTTTAAGTAAATTGCTTCCCTTCCTGGACCTGAATTTCCCCATTCCCATCATAATGAGGTGGTAATAATACCAGCTCCTGTGTTGTTCTGAGCCTAAGAGCTCTTTGCGAATTGCTCAATATTCTATATGTGTTAAGAGATTGTTATTCCTATAGTTTCCCTTGACTTGGCTGGATGAGGCAGGTGGGAGGAAAGGTGAGCTGGGTGGGAGCTTTCCTGACACACCTGAGCTGCCTGCAGCCATTGCTGATTTAATTAGGGATTTCCAAACAAAAGAGTATCACTTAGGGCACCTGTAATTGAAATATTTTCTGAGGTGCACCACATGTGAATGCCTCAAAAGATAGAATTAGGCAATGAAGAGCCAGGTCTGGAAAGGAGGAGCCTAACATTCCCTGAGTATTGACTACATGTTGGGATGGATGATTTCAACACATGATCACAGTCAATTCTTGTAGAAATTATTGTCCTTATTCTATGGATGAGGAACCTGATACTTGGAGAGATGAAGTAATACCACCAAGGTCACAGAACTGAATCTATATTCACACCCAGGTCTGTCTGTGTAGGTCTGCATTAGAGCATGTTGACATCTTACCTAAACAAGTTGAAATCTTTCTCCTGATTTTAAAGCACGGCAAAAATGGCCTGCCTGACTGGATCGCTGGGGTTGACACTCCTTTCTCAAAGCCAGCTCTCCTGATCAGAATCAACCACCAGAGAGGATAGTATAAACAGTGTGAGGGAGACCTTGAGTACTGTTACCCAGCATTAATTCTAGCCCCTTAAAAAGGGGAGTCTAAAGGTGCTTCCAAGAAAAAAAAGGAAGAAAGAAAGAAAAAAAAAGAAAGAAAGAAAGAAAGGAGGGAAAGAAGAGACAGAGGAAGAGAGAGAGAAAGAAAGAAGGAAAAGAAATGAAGGAAGGAAAGAAAGAGAGGAAGAAAGAAAGGGAGGAGGGGAAGGGAAGAAAGAAGAGAAGAAAAGAAAGAAAGTAAGCAAGCAAGAAAGAAAGAAAGGGAAAAAGGGAAGGACAGAAAGAGAAGGAAAGAAGGAAAGAAAGAAAGAAAGAAATGAAGAAAGGAAGGAGGAAAGGGAGAAAGAAAGAAAGGAGGGAATAAAGAAAGGAAGGAGGAAAGGAAGAGAGAAAGAAAGAAAGAAAGAAAAAAGAAGGAAGGAAGGAAGAAAGGAAAGAAAGAGAAAGAAAAAAAGGGAAGAAAGAGAGGAGTGAATATGAATAAAGAAAGGAAGGAGGGAAGGAAGAGAGAGAGAAAGAAAGAAAAGAAGAAAAGAAAAGAAAAGAAAGAAGGAAGAAAGGAAAGAAAGAAGAAAGAAAAGAGACAAAAGAAAAAGAAAAGAAGGAAAGAAAGAAAAAAGAAGGGAGGGAAGGAAGGAAGGAAGGAAGGAAGGAAGGAAGGAAGGAAGAGAAACTCATAGGGGAAGGAATTTTAGTATTCTTGGTTTTGTTTGTTTGAAGGCAGGGATGGAACTTCTCAAAAGCTTTGTCAGTGACCCACAGTGATGGTGTCTGGGGCAGATACTTAGGATTTAGCAATCTTGGGAGTTAGTAAAGGGGCAATAAATAACCCTTCTATCTCTTAGATAATTCAGATTCAGAGTGACAACACTATGCCATATCAAAAAGGGTATGTGATGTTCAGGAGCTTCTGTTTAGAGATGGAGATGGAAGGAGAGATCCAAGGGGATGGTGGCACATGTCAGAGTTTGAGTTGTTCCAGCCTGTTCCAAATGCTCCTCTGCCCACTCTTCCCAATTTGGATCCTTCTCCTCTTCTAGAGCATTGTTTGTTTGTTTGTTTGTTTGTTTGTTTAAAACAAGCTCTATGCCCAACATGGGGCTTGAACTCACAACCCAGAGATCAAGAGTCACATGTCAGCCAGGTGCGCTATCATCTTTTAGGTCTTAGTTTAAAAGTCACCTCCTCAGGGATGCCTTCTCAGATGCTCAGATCCCCAGGATATGTCTCATAGCACACCACCCTTTCCCTTCATGGGTACACTAGTCACAATCTGTGATGATTCATTTAGTCATTTACCTGTGTGATGTCTGTGTCCACACCATACTGCTGGATCCACGAAGACAGGCACCACCAACACGGGTGGGTTCTTCACCACATTTTATTTAGTGCCCAGCCTATGGCAGAGTGAAGGGCTATGTGAGAGTGGTTAGGAAAAAGGAGTCATGCTTGAGGAGGTGAACTCCATAGGAACATCTAAGTATACAGAGGGAAGAGAAGACACAATTCCATTTTATATTTTCTAAAAGATTTTATTTTTATTTTTATTTCTTTATTTTATTTTTTTAAAGATTTTATTTATTTATTTGTCAGAGAGAGAGAGCACAAGCAGGCAGAGTGGCAGGCAGAGGGAGAAGCAGGCTCCCCACTGAGCAAGGATCCTGATGTGGGGCTCAATCCCAGGACCCTGGGATCATGACCCGAGCCAAAAGCAGCCGCTCAACCAATTGAGCCACCCAGGTGTCCCTATATTTTTTCAAAAGACTTTAAAAATTTATTTATTTGAGAGAGAGAGAACACATATCAGTGGGGGTCTGACTCCAGGCTGTATCCCAGGACCCCGAATCATGACCTGAGCCGAAGGCAGACGCTTAACAGACTGAGCCAGCCAGGTGCCCTGAGAAGACCCAATTTTAAGCAGTTTTAAATGTAAGGATGTTTATTATAGCACTTAACGAGCCTCAGAGCTAACACTTCCAGAATGGGCACCAAGTCATCCATGAGCTTCTCTACCATGCAGGAGAGTGGGGGTGGGGCGAGGACAGGCTTGTGCATGGGCAACAGCTGTGTCTACTGCACTTCCTAGTGCGGACCCTGGCGGCCCCCAGTTGGAGGCTGGACCTGTAGACAGCAGGATTAAGACAGAACATATATCTTTTTGTTAATCACGGAAGAGGTCTGATTGCAATTGTTCCCTGATTAATTGATGTAATGGTAGACCTTCACTGATCAGCCATGCGAGGTAATTCATAGGACAGCTGCGATGAGACTAGTCCCACGTCCCTGCAGCTGGGAGGTTAGACCTGGGCCCTTTGCTTGGAAGGCTGCCTTGATAGGTTCCTGTGCTAAAACCCAGAGGGAATGTCATCTCTCCAATGGCTGGGCGGTGGGCGAGATTGCAAAGCACTGGAGGTCCTCTCCTTTCCCATCCCTGTCTCCAGCCTTGGCCCAAGGCTTCCTGTTAGATTTCAGAAATTTTGTGAGTGTCTGCCTTGGGCTCAGGTCATGATCCCAGGCTCCTGGGATCGATCCCCATGTTGGGCTCTTTGCTCAGCGGGGAGCTGGCTTCTCGCTCTGCCTGTTACTCCCTCTGCTTGTGCTCTCGCTCTCTCGCTCTCTTTCTGACAAACAAATAAATAAATAATTTTAAAAAAAGATTTCTGCAATTTCTTGATTATTGTATATTCCTGGGGTTGTATATCTGATTGCGTACTTGGAGTCTCCCCTGGGCTGTCTGACAGACCCATTGGACTTAGCAATTCATATCCAAAATATACGTGGATCCAGTCACTCCTCATGGTTCCCGACGCTACCGGCCTCCTCTGGGAACACTCCTCTCTCGGCTGGACCTCTGCTGGAGCCCCTCGGGTGTCTCTGCTGCTGCTCTCCTCCGCAGCCAAGGCTTTTTGGTCATTTTGAAATGTGAAAGGTTGGAACGCCTGGGTGGCTCAGTGGGTTAATCCTCTGCCTTCAGTTCCGGTCATGGCCCTGGGGTCCTGGGATCGAGTCTTGCACTGGGCTCCCTGCTCAGCGGGGAGCCTGCTTCTCCTTCTCCCTCTGCCTGCAGCTCCCCTGCTTGTGCTCTCTCTCTCTCTCTGACAAATAAAAAAATAAGATCTTAAAAAAAAAAAAAAAGAAACATGAAAGGTCATATCACTCCTCACATGAAAAACATGAAAAGCCACTGGCTTCCTCATGCCTAGAGAATAAAATCGAGTCTTCCTCCATGACTTGCAGGATTCTCCGAGATGCGTCCTTCGCCCACCTCACTGACTTCTTGAGGTTTTGTTCCCTGCATTCCGGCCAGTGGCTGGGGCTTTGGGGTTCTGGTGGTAGTAACGTCTGCCTGAAATACCCGAGCTCTGCAGACGCGTCTTTGCTCGTAATTCAGCCTTAATATAAATAGGCCCGTTCCAGAGGAGTCTTCTCTAATTCCAGATCAAGAACCCCATCCCTCCAGCCTCCAAGCCCTTACCGTGTGTTCTTTCCTTCACTGTCATTGCCACTGTGCGATTTGTGTTCATTGGCTTCCCTTTATTATCTGTCTTCCTCAGCAGAACATGCGCTCCTGTGAGGGCCACGGTGCGTTATGGCTGCACCCCCAGCACGAGAAGGGTGTTGGTACCTATAGGTTCCCAGTGAAGAGCTGTTGAACAAGGACTCTCATATTAAGGGATGAAATTCCCCAGGGGTGCCTGGGTGGGGCATCTGACTCTTGATTTTAACTTAGCTCATGATCTCAGGGCCCTGGAATCAAGTCCAGTATTGGGCTCCACGCTCAGTGTGGAGTCTGCTTGGGATTCTCTCTCTCTCTGCTCCCCTGCCCCGGCACACATGCTCCCTCTCACTCTCAAATAAATAAATCTTAATATATATATATATATATATATATATATATATACACACACCACACACACACACACACACACACACACGAAACTCTGCACAAGAAGAAGGAAAGCCATAACCTTTTAGGGAAGACTGAGACACCACAGGAGACAGGAGGCACCAAAATGTAGGTAAGTGAGGCCTCACACGGTACCGTGATGGGTGAGCTTGACGGCCTAAAGGGAGGACAAGTGTGGACACATGGACAGGTAGTCCAGGGTTTGGTCTTGGTCTAACCATGAAAAATTCAGAGACTGAAGATGCCAGAGTCAAGGAAAGGAAAACCACTCCAAGCCTGGAGTCCTTGAAATTTTTTTTAACGAAATTTGGAGTCTCAAGCAAGCTGTTTAGCCCCTCTAGGCCTCCCCTCCTCAAGCCATCGGGCTGGATGATCACTAAGTTTTGGACCCCCAATGATTGCTCCATGTTCTGTCCATGGTTCATTCAGTAGTGTTCCCCCCCACCAATTAAGTATTAATTGAGCACCTACTGTGTTCTGCAAACTGCACTACAGGCTAGGCAAATAGTGAAGAACAAGGCACAATCCCTCGCCTAATGGAATGAACACAGAAGATAGAAGTTGAACAAATGACAAATAAATCTGTCATTACAAATTGCGTGGGGAAGGGGAAATAACTAGTGCAATGAGAGTTTATAAATGAATATCTTGCAGGGATTGTCAAGCCAGATAAGCCTACTTCAAAAAAGGGATATTTTCTTAATTTAAGAAATGTTCAGGCTTCGGGTAAGGTGATGAAGTATCTCTAGGGAGGGTTTCCGGCTCCGTCTCTGACAGGGGGCGGTGCATTTACCCAATGTTTTCTCCATCACAGTGACGGATTCCTCTGCTCCCTACACAGGACACGCTGGGACTTCCTGGAGCCCGGACGGTGAGCTCAGTGGGTTTTCTCTGGGCTGAGAGGCGGGATGGGGAGTGGAAGGCGAAGAACAGTTTTCTTCCATGCAGCCGATGAGGGTGAAACTTGGTATTTTTGACTTTCGGTTCCAACCCCCTGACCCCACTTGGCCAAACTCTTACTAACAGGCAACAAGGAAATGTTCAAAATGGAGGCACATCCCTCCTCACCCCTACTCACTGTGTGCTTTTGTGGTGGGTATGGACCTTGGTGCCTAAACTCATTTGTTCAAGAAATACAACTTTATTTTCTTTATAATTATCTTAAGTCCTTCTTCACACCCCCATCCTTTTGGCAGGGGAATAAATCCCAGGCATCACTGGGGATCTCTTTTCTGCTCTCTCCCACACGTCCCGGGGAAGGCATTATCTGCTGAGCACTCCCAGGGTTGGCTATCCTCATGCACATGGAGCCATCCCCAGGAGGCTCTGTCTTCTCCCTGAAGGGCTGAGATGGCACAGGACTCCAGGGACCTCCCTCCAGGTCTGGGAGAAATTTCTTACTACTCTTCTCCCTGGCCAGTATCCCTCTACCCTTTGTCTTCTACAAAAAACAGCAGGAGACTTGATTTTCAGGTGTGGGTTTTGTTGTTGTTGTTGTTTTTGCTTATTGTTCTACATAAACCCCTGAGATAGGAATCTCTACCTGTTCAGAAGGCTTGTGAAAATTCAGGAAAAATGCATGCAAATGAACACTTTAAAGATGCTCTTGTGTAGAACCGGGGTTTTGCAACCTGGGAGAGTCTGTGTTTGTCTGAGCCCTAGCTTTACCTGAGCAAATCACCACTTCTTTCAGCCTCCTCCTTCCCATCTGTAAGTGAGGGAAAATCAGAGTAGAGACTCCTCCCTGGAATTGTTATGAGGGTCAAATCTGGATCACATGCAAAATTCTTGGGACAGCGTCTGGCACATGGCGAGCATTCAATAAATGTTAGCTACGATTTTAATAATATACGATGGGGGCGCCTGGGTGGCTCAGTGGGTTAAAGCCTCTGCCTTGGGCTCAGGTCATGATCTCAGGGTCCTGGGATTGAGTTCCGCATCGGGCTCTCTGCTCAGCAGGGAGCCTGCTTCCCTCTCTCTCTCTCTCTGCCTATCTCTCTGCCTACTTGTGATCTCTGTCTGTCAAATAAATAAATAAAATCTTTTAAAAAAATATACGATGTTAGCTATGGTTATAAAATAGACTGTTAACTTTTATCTCCTAGCTTCAGGATTACATGTATAAAGGTTTGTGGAGGGTGGTTTTCCTGGTGCTGCTAAACCCCTTCCCACCTTCCCTGGAATGTGAAGGGGCTTGGTGAGGCCAGCCGTGCTTTCATGTTCCTTGAAGAGCAGGTGCAAGTCCGGTCACGACTTCCCATCAACCTCCTTGTCAAACCCAGAGAGAGTGATGATCTAGCCTCTCAGAGGTTCCTACTTACTGTGTGGCAGCTTTTGAATTATAACCTCTCTTGTTCAGACGGATTTCTTTTCCTCCCTCTACTCCTCCTTCCCCTCCAAAATACTACAAGCGAATATCATTTATATTGATTTTTTTTTTTAGACCTACCCTCCGGGGAGCTCATTCCCACCCCCAGAAAGTCTGGGAGGCCAGCCTCTGATTATATATTTTCCTAAGGCTAAGTCAAATTTTCGTTTGTTATGGAAATACTCAATCTTTTTAAAAAAACAGCCTCTAGTCTTGGGGACAAACTTTGACATGGGCTGTGGGCCTGCGCCTGCGCTGATGACAGGAGGGGGAGCTGGGAAGATGGCAAGGCTTTTATTGAGGGGCCTGGGGTGGAGGCAGCTGAAGTTTCAGACAGAGAGAGGGAAAGAAGGGAAGACAGCAGGGTTTCTGGGCCTGAGGGGGCAAGAGACAGAGAGACAAGGAGAGACAGAGGTCCATGGTGTAGGGACATGGAGAAGAAAGAAAACAAGGGCTGAGTGTGCCTGTGTAGTTTTCTGATCATTCAACCTAAGAAAAGATTTGAAATGAGAAGACAAAAAAAGTGCACATCAGGAAAATGGCTTTAAAGAACAAGTTAACTGCATCTTTCCTGATTGAAAGCCAGACCTAGAAAGTTCCATTCAGGAATTAAACACAGAATAGGGCTAATAGGCCGGGTACAAGTGCTCATATCTTTCTGACTTTGAGTCATTCTGTAGGTTTGAATAAATCATCTCTGCATGTATTTTTCTAGACTTTCAAGAGATAAGAAAAAATCTTGACCTTGTGGGTTTTGCTGATACTCTGTTTGAAGACCAGCTTCTATTCAGTGCCTGATATATGTTAAGTATTTAGTACAGGTTTCATAAATGTGTGTGAAAGAACCCTGACAATAATGCTGTGTGGGAGATTTATTTTTCTTTTTTCTTTTTTTTTTTTTTAAGATCTTATTTATTTATTTGACAGACAGAGATCACAAGTAGGCAGAGAGGCAGGCAGAGAGAGAGGAGGAAGCAGGCTCCCTGCCAAGCAGAGAGCCCGATGTGGAGCTAGATCCCAAGACCCTGGGATCATGACCTGAGCCGAAGGCAGAGGCTTTAACCCACTGAGACACCCAGGCGCCCCTATTCTTCTTTTCAATAGATGCAGCAAGTGAGGATCTATGAGGTTAAACCACTTTCTGAAGTCCTGGGACCTCTAAGTACTGAAGCTGGGATTCGAACCCAAGTCGGCTCAGGCTCACTGTCTATCCAGTCCAGTCTACCTTACCAGACGGGGCCTGAGCATGATCTCCCCAGGGTTCTATTACCTTCTCCTGCTTCCAGACTTGCATGGAACAAATTCCTCAGGACTCCTTCCCCGTCCCAGCTGCGTTCACTCAAGATACTGGCCTACGGAGCAGCCCTCTCCTGCGAATTGCCTGTGCCTCTCCCCCTCCTTCTGAACAGCCCAGAAGGGCCAGCAGCCCAGGCACATTTTGAGTATTTCTTTACCTGATAGTCTCCTACTGATGTTGTTAACCCTTGACAACACAGGCTCTTATTTTAAAAATTACATTAATTTTTAATTTTAGTTTTTATATTGATCAAAATGAAACATGCACACAATTTGGAGAGTGACGTAGTTCTACAAGGGCTGCCTCTCACAAGCTTGTGTTTCTCTTCGGATTTTTTAGTTTTAAGTATTCACCCTTGAATTCCTGCTATGAAAGACGAGTATCACTCTTTTGTCCGCTGCAAAGCCCCCTTAGGCACACACTCCTTTTCCATTCCACATCTTAATATTGTTATATGTTAATGTCATGTATTGATATTTCTGTATTTACATTTTGAAAATATAGATGATAATTCTGATGGAGCCCTTCGGTAAACTGGGATTACTTTTCCTTTCCTGGAGTTACTGACTGTCTTATTTTTTTCATTTGCTCAGTTTATTTTATATTAAGCAATCTTTAAAGTTCAAAGTCTTTGCCAAAGATCTAAATCCCCTCTGTGGGTCTTCTATCCAATTCATCTTAGTGCAGAAGCCACTCCCGGAGCTCTGGCCGGTGGCAGTGGCCACTGGTGGCCCTCCCTGCATCTCCCTGCGTGCTTGCTGTTCAGCTCTCCTGGTTATGGGGGGAAGGAGGCTGCAGCATCCTGGGTGATGTGGGAAATGAAGGCAGAAGAAGAATTATTAAATTTCTTTATGACGTAGAGCCCATTGACAAGTCCTTGAAATAGGCATAGTGACATTCCTCTAGGGACTCAACTGCCTCAATGTTAATACTTTGCTAAGGGCAAAAGGCAATCCTAATCTGACCTCCCTGCCCACCCCCCTCCCCACCCAAGATCCTGTAAGATTACTTTAACATGTAAAAATTCCTTTGGAAAACTTCCTTTATGTATAAACCCCCAAGATATGTTTTGGCAATCACCCCCCAAGCATATGGCCCACCGATATCCATCTGAAGGGTCTCATGACTAAGGTTTTATTAGACGATAATAAAAGACCTTTTCCCAGCAATAGTTACCCGCTCAATGTCCTGGAAACCTTGCTTCCAAAATTCCTTATAGACTTAACGCTATCCCTAACTCCCTCCCAACTTGAACGTGTATAAGGGACCACTCCTCACGACGCCGTTGTAGCTCTTTCTGCCCACAGATCCTGTCTCCGTGCTTTAATAAAATCACCATTTTGCACCAAAGACGTCTCAAGAATTTTTTCTTGGCCATCGGCTTTGAACCCTATCATCGGCTGTACTACATCACTGAGGTTCCCTTCACTGCCCTTCCCGGGCGGATCTCTTGTTTCCCACATCCTCCATTTATTCTATTCACGAGGAGCTCATTTTCTACGAAGTACAGGAGACACGGGGCATGCAGCCGTGCCTTTTTAACCTCACTATTTCCAGCACCCAGCATCACAGGTGCCCGATAAATGTTTGTTAAATAATGAAAGGATAAAGGAAGAAAGGAGGACAAGAAACCACCAGTGGAGAAAAAGTTATCACAGACCTAAGAGATAAAAGGGAAACAGTGAACCCTGACAGTCTGATGTTTGAATGACCGACCTAAACTTTGAACTTATGATTTACATAAGTAGTAATGAAAATTCACAAGAACTCCTGGATTTACAGGACTCTTCTCATCTTTTCAGAAGGCCGTCTGGCACGGAGAAAGAATGTAGGCAGTGAAGGAGTTACTTAACCTTTCCTTGTTTTGATTTCTTTGTCCATTAAAAAAAAAATAAAAGGCTGATAGTAGTTACCCAGGAAAAGTGCTGTGTTGAGTGAGAACTAACAGCTGCTGAGCACTGTCACGTCATCGCATTAAAATGACACTTAAATTAAATCATCTGTATGCAAATGCCTACCTCCATGTCTAGTCTTTTGTAGTACAGTTGACCCTGGAACAACGCAGGAGTTAGGGTCGCCCACCCCCCCACACCATCAGAAGTCCATGTGTAACTTTTGACTCACCCCCAGATTTAACCCCTAATAGCCTACTGTTGAAGGAAGCTTATCCATGACATAAACATTCATTCAATTAACACATATTTTGTATGTTATATATATTATATGCTGTATTTCTACAATAAATTAAAATAGAGAAAAAAATGTTATTAAGGAAATAATAAGGAAGGGGTGTCTGGGTGGCACAGTTTGTTAAGCGAACGATTCTTGATCCCAACTCAGGTCTTGATCTCAGGGTTGTGAGTTCAAGTCCTGCATTGGGCTCCATACTGGGCCTGCTTAAAAAAAAGAGAGTGAGAGAGAAAAGGAATCAAGAAAGAAAGAAAGAAAGAAAGAAAGAAAATCTTAAGGAAACTACATTTACAGTACTGTATTTGTTGAAAAAACTCTGTGCGTAAGTGCACCTTCATAGTTCAGACCCATGTTGTTCGAGGGTCGACTGTGCTTGGTAAATGAAAATGATTTCCTTCCTTTCTCCTCTTGAGATCTTAGGGCTTTCCGATTGAACAAATACAATAGTACTGATGATGTTGCAAATGGTTATAAAAGCTTAGAACTGGGTTCAGAAGCCACGAGGGTGAGATCACAGGGAGATCCCGAACCCGTTCTAATGCTGGCGCTCACGGCCACTTGCTGTGCACCCTTAGGCAAGTCTCTCTCCCTTCCTGAGCCTCAGTGTTTCCTTAAGCAAAATCTGGGGCTGTGCAGATGGTGACGAAGGTCCCCCGCCCCACCCCAACTCTGCCCTGTTCTAATCTTGGTCTGTGAAATGCCCTTGCTACACCCGACTCAGCCGGCTGCTGTTAGCACCGTTTGACTTGGAGACAGAGGCTATCTCTGCCCCTGGCACCGGCCTCCTACAGGACCGGAGCCCATGATAGATGTCCTCAGAGGATGACTGGGGAGAAGAAGCTGTTACATTCTTCTGCGACGTAATGCAAAACAGATCCGGCTTTGGCTCCGGCTGACACCAGGGAAGTGGACTTCATTGTACAAACCACCTTGTCAGCGTCAGCCCCGGGTGATTAATGACTCTTTAATCCCAGAGCAGAATACCTGACAAAATACGCTTGGGCCAGAAAGGCAGAACAAACCTAATTAGAGCCTGGTCAGCCCACTCACAAGGTGTGGGTTGCTAAGGACCCCAACAGCTCGGAAAGGGAGCCTCTCCCTGCCTCGCCCTCTCGGTGTTAAAGAATCAAGTGACCACAATGGGGAAGGGACTCCATTAAGAGCAGGGGCCGGCCGATGAATAAACATGCAGGTTACCGTGTTGATATTTCCCTGAATGCCGTTCTGAAGTGGGGTGCTTGGGGCCTCGGAGGCCGGCGCCCCCGGTATTGTACTGGGGGAGGGACTGGCCATTTGAAGTCAAGGTGAGGACATACTGGGGGCAGATGGAACCTGCTTTGTTTGTGAAAGAGTTTTTCTGCTATTTATGCTAATGAGTGGGAAACACTTCTCAAGCATTTCAGATGATTCTGTAATGAGGCCCGGCAGAATGTGCCAACATTGTTGGCCCGGGACAATTTTAAACTCCCACTCGCCACATTAGCAGCCCCTTTCTTTACATGAAGGCCCTTGGAGGGTGAAAGAGGACAATGAAGGAAGAGTGAAAACATCACAAAGAGAGGCTTTTGTCTCCCCTTCCTTTGAACCCTCTCAAAAGCCCGGTTTCAAGGGGTGTGTTGGGCCTGCCTTTCAACGTTACTGAACCCAGAATCCCCTGTTGTTTAGCAACATAGAAAGCTGACCTTAATTGACTCCACTTCTGAGCAGGCTTTGTAAATCACTCTGCCCCAGAGTGAAATTCCCTGATGGGGTCTGTATGTGATATACACCAGTCGCACACAGGATACCAACGTGCCCGTGCAACGCACACGTGCTCTTCGGCTCACAACCGGCTTGGGGACATTCTTGAGTTTACTTCTCCTGCGCAGCCGACCTCTGAGTTCGGAGTCACCGCTCGCGTGACACGGCTAAGAAGGCTGAGCTTTGGGAAAGTCAGGTGACCCAACCAGAGTCATACATCACGTAGGGAAAGGAGCTGTGGTCAGAACTGAGATCCCTGTGACTGTTCCCGCTCTACCCCGCTTTGTTCCGGGGCGACACGTCATGTATGTGTGTGTGCGCCACAGATACAAATTCACAGAGGCATTTGTGGAAAACGTTACGTTTTAGGAAAAGAAGGGTGCTGCTTGATTACGGTGGCATTTTGGATTTCCGCATTAATTCTTGGTCATGATAGCAGGGGCAAGACTTCTCCTTTCACTGGACTCTCGCTATGCCGGGTTGATTCGTAGCCACTCCTTCCTTCCTTGACCCCAAGTCACCCAGCGACAGGAGCACGGCCGGTGCAGGGCGCCATATTGGATTGTCCATCTTCCCTGTGGGGTGCGGGATGGGGTGCCTCCCTGAGCCTTATGGGTCCCAGGGGCGCCCTGATGAAGGGGGTTCCACCCCAGCACTCCTCTATGTTTGGCTGCGGTTCAGGCCCGAGAGACTCCTGTGTACCCTTAGAGCTTCTAGACTGGTAAGAATCAAAGTTGACTTTGATTTCAAGACCAGGGCTGGTGTCTTGGGCACGTGATCTGTGCGGAGGTAGCAGACCCCGTGCTCCAAAGGGTGTGGTTTTATGCTCTGCTGTCACTATCTTGACATTCTTCATACTTTATCTTTGAAATTCTGTTTTATAAGTGAAGGCCAATAAAATGGGGGAGCAAGGGTGGTACGTGCACTCTGCCTTTCCACGCAGCTCCTTGCTGCCCAATTGCACAGAGCGTCCTCTGTGTACTCCCTGCGGGAATTCAGTGAAAGTCATAGCAAGCTAAGTACCCCGTGTGGCCACTGAGTGGGTCGCCCGTGGCCTGGAGAGGCTGTGCTTTCTGCCAAAAAAGGCAATGTCTTCTAAGAAACGCAGCTGACCGGAGAGCCCGGTCATATCCTTCCTGCTCCTATGACTGGCCCCCTGTGAGCCAGTCAATCAGCTGGAGGCCGTGAGGGAACAAAAGGAGAGAAGATGACGTCTGCCTTCCCGGCAGCCTCTGCGGTGAACCAAAGGCAGAGAGGGTTGGGAGAATGTGTGTGTACCACGAAGTGGCATACAGTTGAGTTGGTGTTGAGTAGCACCTCTTCTGTTCTGGAAAGAACAGCACACATATGCCTGTATGGGATACAGAGTCCAAGTTCTGCCTTTTGGCGATTCTGTATAGGGTTTAAATGCTCTTATGTTTGCACTGAAAACTGGCATTGTACAATCTGTAGATGCATGGTGAAACTCAGGCAAATGATGTAAAAATCTGATCTCTCCTTCTTTACTTAAAATGACATTAAATAGCCAATAAAAGTCGCCACAAGAAGTCAAGAGAGAGAGAGATCACAGAAGGAAGGGAAGAGCTTTGTATTTTGGCACATTTAATGGTACTTTTTTCCCGGTTTTTGGATGACAGGCCCAATGATTTTATTTTGTACTGGTCTTGCATTATGTCGTTAGCCTTGTTCTGGAGAAGACATGTAGAAATGACTATTATGTGTTTAAAATCAATCTTCTGTGATCACAGAGGCCATGATTAACTGCAAAAGGAACTGATCTATGGATAGTACTGTCCTTTGGGTCTCACTGGTGTGCTGGAGGAGCTGGTTCACGATGCTGCCTTGCTCTGTAGGCAAAGGGTGGAATGCTGAAACCACGTGGAGTTATTACCTAGGTAAACATGGACGAGTTGCTTATCTCGAGGCCTCTCTTTTCTTAATCTGCAAAATGGAGATAACACGTGCCTTGTTCATTTTGTCTGAAGTTCCAGCAAAAAACAAACAAACAAAAAGGATATAAAGATGTTTTGAGACTTTTAAAGTGTTGTGCATGTTCGAAGGACTTTATAACTTTTAGTATTACTAAAAAGCAAAGCAAGAATCATGAACATTGCTCTTTGTTCCCTCTGATTTGTAAATTAATTTTGAATGAATTCCCACCAAATTTGCATAAATCCACATCCATGGTTTTTTTTTTCTTTTCTTTTAAAGAAATCTGTTAATAAGTATTTGGAAGATAGCATGGAACTTTGATGTATTCACAATTTTTTCTTCCTCCTTGTGGTAATGCAGTATACACCAGTGTCTTAAAAGGCAAGAGTAGTTTGGTCAAAGTAAGAAAGCTTTATTCTCTGCAAAAAAACAAAATATAAAGTAGTGTATATGGCATGCTATCATTACATAGTTGTTAAATCTGTGCATAGAAAAATGGATGGAAATAAACCAAGAGCCAAACAACTAAAAAAATAAACAACCTCGTGCAGAAGATAAATGAGCCCAAATCACATAGGGCCCAATCATAATGTGGTCTACTGTTTTTATCACACAGTTTAGATAACTTTTGGACTAAAATATGTTTCTCCAAATGTAACAGCTGTTCACATGATAGATTAACCTTCTGAGACTATAGAAATATGCTAATCTTATCCCTCCAGTAACAGCATTATAAATAGGTCTCTGTCACGTAGTAAGAATTTGCTAATAAATGGCAGACTGATACAGCAGAAGAATGGACGTACTGAAAGGAAACTATTTTTGCCCTGGGACATTGAGAAAACAACTTCTCTTAGCATGGGCCTCAGTTTCCCCACCTGTCCTGGAGATAGAGCGGACGATAAACTCTAAAGGGACATCTGGCACCAGTATTCTGTGTTTTGATGGCCTTGATGTGACCTTCAAAGCCTTAGTGCCGAAGTCATTCTCGGGACCACCTGAAGTAAGGCTCTGAGGACACAGGGCAAAGGCAGTCATAGACAGGTTCTGTGTCCCAAGGTGATACAGCAGATCTGGGTTCTCAAATAACAATTTCGAGCCCAGATTTAATCTGTCCCTTGGCCTGACACAGTCTTCTCTGGATGGGACTCATCCTCCCAGAGTAGGAGGCTCCATTCCCAGCACTGAGAGGAGTGCGTTCAACTTTCTCTCCTAAGGCTGTCTGACCGCGTCCCCAGCACATCCACACAGCAGCTGACCCATAAGCGTTTGCTGAACACTGAGTTATGGTTTCATAATTTATTACTCATTTTATTTCTCCTTTCAGACTGCAAGCACTTCAAAGTTAGAGGCTCATCGAATTCAAAGTTATCCCTCTCTTCCCCATAGCAACTCGTCCACTCATGGGACGTAGCATAGAGTGAGAACTCTGCAGATGTGAATTCTAATGTTTTGAGTAAATTTGAATGATGGCCAGTGCCCATTTTGCCGAAACAGATAGTTTTGCTCATGAAGGACCCCAGGCTGCCTTGGATTGGTCCTGGTGTCTGCCTCCTGCTCACCAGTGGGAGGAATGGGGACACAACTTGTGCTTTTCTGGGAGGATCCAGACAGCCAGAAACTAAATCCCACAACTCTTGCTTGTCTTGACTAAAGACTGCACTTGTCCTCACCTCAGGCTTTCCTTGCTTCGCAGTCTTGGTGGAAATGGCATTTGGAATATATGCTACCCAGCCGTGAAAAATTGTGCAAGGTCATTCACGGCAGCTGTGTTCATAACAGCTTCAAACCAGAAATAAGCCAAATGTCCAACGGCAGGAGAATGGACAAACAAAATTCATTATATCCTTACCAGAAAACACTACTCAGCAATAAAAAGAAGCAAACTACATGGAAGAATCTTGAAAGCATGCTAAGTAAAGGAAGCCAGATGCAAATGGGTACATACTGAATGCTTGTACTTAAATGTAGTTCTAGAACAGGCCAGATTCATGGGTAATGATAGAAATAGCAACAGTGCTTGCCTGGGGGTGCAGTGTGTGTGTGGGGGTGGGGGGGAGTGTTTTGGCTGGAAAGAGGGCACGAGAGAAGTTTCTGGGTTGATGGAAATGTTCTATCTTGACTGGGGTTGTGGTTTATAGAAGTTAACACTTGTCCACACATATTGAACGACACACTTAAAAGTCTCTACATCACATTATTTGTTCACTGAACCTTCAATTAAAACCCCCTCAAAATATTTGGAGCCAAAGCTTCCCGGCCTTTCCGTGGCTGGCTGGCTGACTCCCGGCTCCGATCCAGGGAAGGAAGCGGTGATGCCTTAGCTGTGGCCACACTACAGATCTCCTCACATCCGCCTGGGGCAGCCCCAGCACGTGGCCCATTTCTCATCCAGGCACTTTGTTGGCACTTTGTGAATGCCTGTCTCTCCCCGGACTTTCTTGGGGCCCACAGAAAACTCCCATCCTTCTTCCCCTAAGCACTTCTTCAGATCTCCAGTTCTCTCTGTGTTTTCTCTTCTCTAGGCTAATCCCCAGTTTTTCCATCCATGCTTCATTGAACATGGTTTCCAAACCCTTCCTCCTTGTAAGTCCCTCCCCTGGACACGTTCCAGCTGCCCTGGGCCCATTTCAACGGTTCTCTGAACAGTCTGGCAGACAAACTGGACTTCTCCCTCCAAAGTGATTTCGGCAGGAGGAGGCGGGCTGTGAGCCATTGTCAGAGCGAGCCAACAGGTTAAACATTTTTTTAAAGGGGGAAGAGAAATGAAAATATGGTGGGAATCCTGCACAGGCCCCTGTGAGTGATTGACACACATTTAAGCAGACACCGTATTTGTGCGATGCTGGAGCCGATCCATTAACAGATATAATTTGTAGGCTCCCAAGGAGAGGTTAAAGAGGAGAGCACAGTTTCCTTTGAGCCCACTTGGTGCTCCATGTCATCTGTCCCAGCCTTAATCAAGTTATCATATCAACCCGGTGTCTCCTGGACCCCAGCTCCCCATCTGAATGAGGAAAAAATTTGCAGACAAATTTCTAGCAGCAGGAAGTTGGTGCTTTCCTGCGAGGTCGGATAAAAAGTACCTGTAACTTCTCCAGGCCTCGCGCTCCTGCTGGGAGTTCAGTTCAAGTGGCTCCCTTATTTGATTACGCCTCTGGGGCCTTTTCTGGTGTAGGTATCCAATCCACCGCCCTGCCCACCGGCTCCCTACGAAGCAGAAAACATTAGAGTTACTCTTTTGTGAAATTATGGGGAAGCTCAGTGGGCCAAGCGCTCATGTAGGGTGTGCGTGTGTGTATGCATGCGTGCAAGGAGACAGATGTGGGTAAAGAGAGGAATGCTGTCTGTTAGCAAATGTGGCATTGATTCATATTTGCTTCCTTTAGTCACAGAAGAACTGAGTGGCATCTCTTAAGTTCTCACGATTAAAAAAGAGGTAGGGAAAAAAAGGCTTCCGCTTAAGCCCTGCAGATCATTGTTATTTTTTAGTATTTGCGAAAGCTTTATAACATGCCTAATTTGCAAGCAATGGACCGAACTCTGTTATTGATTTCTTTGCCTCACGACTATATAATTCAAATTATTGTGCTGTATAGTATTTTATAATGAGGGTACAAATTATGATGCTCTTTGTAACTTTTTTTTTTAAGATTTTATTTATTTATTTGAGAGAAAGAGAGAAGAGCAGGGGGAGGGACAGAAGGAGAGGGAGGGGCAGACTCCCTGGTGAGAGGGGAGCCCCACTACTGGAGCCCCATCATGACCTGAGCTGAAGGCAGCTGCTTAACTGACTGAGCCAGCCAGGTGCCCCTCTTTGCGACATTTTCATGCAAGGTATTACTGGACTTTCATCACCGGTTGCACATACCCATCTTTCCTAAACGTTTCATCATGGGTTTGCACATACCCATCTTTCCTAAACGTTACTTTAGGCGTGGAGAAAAACAATGTAGCATATATGTATTGAAAGCATGTACCTACTCTAGATTGCCTTTTTTCTTTTATTGGTTTTCTTAAAAAAAAAAAAAAAAGGACATTTATTTTCCCACTCAATCACCAAAAAAAAAAAAAAAAAAAAAGAAAGAAAATTGCAAGACCATATTTTGGATTCATTTCAGGAAATATTAACCTAATCAAGGAGAATAATGGTAATGTCTTTTCATCTTCAGGTGCCCCCAGACCCCTGAGAATCCCGCCTCAGAGGGGCATTTTCAGATCAGCCCGTGGCTTCGGAAGACTTTGTGGAGAAGAGAGGGCGGTGCTGAAAACTCAGGGTGAAATTGGACTTGTAGGAGCAAGGGCCAGGACAGCGCTGGGCTGGTAAACAACGGGCTTACCATTCATCTGTTCATTGCCGAACTCAAGATGCCTATTAATTTATCCCCTTTCACAGGCCCTAGGCTTGGGAAGCCAGTGTCTTGGGGTTCGAGGGCGGCGGTTGTGGAGAGAAGCGGGGCGCCCGCAGAGCCCGCCTTCACGGCACCGGCCGGGACTCCGCGGATTGAGCGACCTGGCTGCGCGGAGGGGCGCCCCGGCTGCAGCCGGGAAATAAATTTGATTTTCTGAGTTCTTTGGCAGCTGGTGACAAAGGGCCAGGTGCGGCGTCCCAGCGGGAGGTGGGGAGGGGAGGAGGAGCTTTGCGGGAGGCGGCCACGGGCCACACAAAGGTGGGCGCCCCTGGGGCCAAGGGCGGCCCTCCACACTCCCCCTCTCCCCAGCCCCTGGGGTTTGGCAGGACGCCCCAGCAGCCTCGCAACTCAGCCAGAGGCTCCAGAGCGCCGGGCGCAGGGCCTGTGTGCAGGGCAGGCCTCCTGCAGAAGGGGCGCCTCACGCTCTTAGCCTTGGAACTCGAAGGGGTTCTGCTGGGGGTCACAAGCAGCTGGGGACTTTTAGAGGGTCAGTTCATCAAGACATGTCCACAACTCCCTTGTCTAAGCTGGCCTTTGGCTAGGGTTTTGAAGGCATCTCCAGAAATTCCCCCAGGCTCTATGAACGGCCACCAACCACCAACTCCCCCTCCCACCCCCCGCCCCAAGTCTTTATGAGATTATATTGGGGCATTTCATGAGTCTTGCCCGCCTGTCCTGCCTGGCGTTTCAGTGAAGGCAGTGGAGGAGCTCACTCTTTCTTGGAAGACACAGCCTAGCGCTAGGGGAGACTCCAGGAGGAAGTGTGGCTGCTGGGCATCTAAGGGCAGGAATTAATGCTTCCTGCCTCCCTCCCTCCCTTCCTTCGTTCATTCATAAACATATACTGAGCACCCCTAAGCCCTGTGCCGGTCTCAGAACGTTTGCACCTCCCCAGGCCCCTGTCTGATCTTCCTCCCCTGTCTCCAGAGGGCAGCACCTGTCACAGTCCTAGGGAACACAAAGCATCACGCTCCTTACCAGCACCGAAGGCCCTTGCTGTCCAAGTACAGACCTGCCCCTCCTCATACTGACGTGTGTGGGCCATGATTCCTCAGGACCGTTCTGGAGCATTCCAAACAGCCACCAGCCACCTCAGACACTAGCCAAACTTTGCTTCTATTCCTTTCCTGTCCAGAATGAGGCAGTTCCTAGTGTTGATTTTATTTATAGAGGATGTCGGCATTCCAGAAAAGCAGGCTTGGAAAGGAACAAAATGTGGCGGATAACATACAGCTTACCAGTGCTCTTTCACACTCTGAGCAAATCTGTATATAAAATGAAGCCCGATATCTTTAGCTGCTATTAAAAATAATACAAGCAGACTTATTTTTTATTGCAAAATGGGGGTTCCCCGCTAGACTAATTCTTCCTCAGGCTTCATTTACTTTGGCAGATTTTTCTACTTGACCCTCTCTCTCTCTCAGAACCAACACTACCAGATAATGATACCAAAGGCTCTCACTTCATGTCCTCGGAATCTGCCTCAGAGGAGTCCTCTTTCCTGCGGGAGCCATTTTATTTCAGGTTGATCCCTACCTAAATTCAGCACAATGCAGGACCTGTGTGTGAACGTGGACGTGTGTGTGAGTATGGTGTTGGCAATCAGCAGGAAGAAGCCCACAAATGAGGCCTGATTAGATGAGAATCTAAATATAGAACAGGTGCCCTAGGAGTTCTAGAAAGATAAATTATTCTTAACCCTGCACAGTGACAGCAGCTTACAGTGTGTTTGTCTATGTCATAAAGGAGTAATTTTATTTATGTGTTTAATGCTGATAACATAAGAATATAATTATCCCACTCATGGGATGTCAGGTTCCAACTGCTTCGTTGTATTAGCGATCTTTTTCCATGTAAGAAATTATCGCAAAGTTAGTGGCTTCAAACAACACACACTTATTATCTCTTGGCTTCTGTGGGTCTGGGGTCTAGGCACAGCCCAACCAGATTTTAGAGTCTCTTACAAGGCTCTACTCCAGGTATTACCTGGAGCTGGGATCTCATTTGAAGGCTGACAGGGGAAGGATCCACTTCCAAGTTCATGTGGTTGTTGACAGGATTCAGTTCCTTGAGGGTTCTTGGGTTGAGGGTACCTTGTGGGCTACCAGGCAGAGATCATCCTCGGTTCCTTGCCCAGGGACCTCTCTGTACGGCAGCTTATTGAATCAGAGCTGGCAAGGGAGACCGTCAGTAGAAAGGCTGCTAGTAAGGTGAGTGTTACCATCTTATGTAATATGATTGTACGAGTGACATCCCATTACCTTTACCAGATTCTGTCAGTTAGAAATAAGTCCCGGATCTTGATGCCCACTCTTGATGGGAAGGGATACCAGGAGGCATGGGTCATCCCATGGGTCATCCGGGCCTCCTTGGGTCTGTCCACCATGTTCATTTCACCCACAAGTAAACTGAGGACTTAAGATGCATATGTCCTGGTCACAGTCTCAGTGAGTTAGTTTAGTGGTTAGACTCCTATCCCAGACTTTTATTCTGTCTGCATTCTTTACTACCCCGCACCCCTTGCATACGTCCCTAATACAAGTTTAAAATTCGCAACACTTCTGGCCCTGGAAAGCAGGTCAAGTTCTCTGTATAGCAGTCTTTACGGCCAGGTTAACCCTGTCTGCCCCATAATCACTGCGGTCCCTTGCTAAGGAACTCAGGGAACCACAATTCTCCTGTTCCCCACAAAATATCCTTAAACCAAAATGATAGAACGAGTCCCCCTTTCAGATCAATTAAATGAGAAAAATTTTAAGACTCTCAAGTATCTTAGTCCTCACCCTTGCCCTGCCATAACTCTTGGTAACAGTTGAGAAAACTGAGGACTAGGAGAGAGAAGTGATTTATTCAAGCTCCCACTGACAGGTCCGGTGCTCTAGAACACGATTAATACAATCACAGGAAAGGTATTGGCCTGAGCAACCACCTGTAGGAAGGGCAGGCTCTCCAGGACAGCCTGCAACTCAGGATACCCAGCCCCACCCACGCCCTGAGACCAAGAGGACAACAATCACGTAAATAATAGTGCTAATTCCAACAGGCCATGCTGCTTATTGAGGGAAAGAGCTACTCATAAAGTTGGGACAAGCAAAGGCCACTTAAATAGCAGGGACCACACGTCATGGATAGATACCGCACAGTGTCAGGGGACCTTAGCTTTGCCTCTGTAGTATCTGTAAGATTATAATCCCACCTTGAGAAATGGGAGTTAAGTCTAATTTGACATAAAGTGTGTGTGTGTGTGTTTCTTTTTTTTCTGGGACCGCCAAGACTTTGTTTCTTATGAAGGAGGCCCTGGCTACATTCTCCTTCCCTTGCTTAAAGAATAATCGAAAGAACAAATGAAACAGGAGATAATGGGTTCTGTGCCTGTTCCTGTTGAGTTTGGGAACCCTGGGTTATCTCTTTGCTAGGTTCGAAGAGCCAAATCCCTGCGTGTTGGAGTAGTCCAGTCAACACGAAGGGGTCGCTCTTAGCGTGAGCAAACTAAATCATTTTGATCCTGGGCTGCCTCAGTTTTCTCTCCGGGGCCCAAAGGTACTTGTTGAAGTCACTTGTTTTCCAACAGAAATCAAAAATGTATTTCCGAAAAGTAACGGTCCAATCATTTGGGAAAAAAATAAAGAAAAAAAATGTTTATTTTAGCAATAAGATGATCTCTTCAGAGGTGCATACCTAATTTGATAGAAATGTTTCTCCTTGAAATAAAGTCTACATGAGTTAGGATAATGTGGATTGATTTTGGGGCCCTTTGGCTCGCTGACCTTACCATTTCCTATGCGTGGAGTGTCAGGGCTCTGTCCCTTTGAGCAAGTTGCTCTCTGTACGTGGAATAGCTTCCACCTGGTCTTCTTGACACCCTTTTTCCCACCCACCTGTTAGGGTCCAGCTCGATCGTCACCTTCCTTTAATTAAGCCTGCCCTAGGGTTCCTAGCTAGTGACAGAGGCAAGTGTTAGGGTCTGAGTTGTCTGAGTCCACAGCCCAGCTCACAATCTCTGCAGACTCACTTGTCCCAGTTGTACACTCGTGGTAACTGAGCATCTGTGACTCTCTAGTTCCTGTCCTGGTGCTTCAGATACATAGATGAAAGAGACTGGGTCACTGCCCTTGCAGTTCTCTAAGAAGGTATGGGGTAGGAGCTCAGACAAGCACACAAACTGTTGTAATACAGGATGAAATCAGAGTGTCATGAAGAAGCACATGCTATGGGGAGGGAGCATAGGCCCTCTAGGCGATGGATCAGGAGGGCTTCTTGTAAGAGGTGGCATGGGAGGTGAGTCTGCAAGGATGGGGAGGATATCAGCAGGACTGTAGAGAAGGGTCCAGACAGCAGCTGTGCGGGAGAGAAACAGCAGGGCCAGAGGCGAGCAGTGGGAAAGGAGGCTGGGAGGCGAGGTCCAGCTGGCACACAGAGGGCCCCCCGAGTCTGCCTTGAGGGTGCTGGCAATCTGGTAAGCAGAGCCGGGGGCTATTTTAAAGGAGTACGGAGAACCTGCAGTCCAGATGGAGGAGGCGCTGCCTGGTGGGTCTGCCACTTTAACCACTAACTCAATGTCTGTATAAAGCGAATTCCAAACTTGCCCCTTCTTTCTGATGTTTCTGCCTTCACGGTTGGTTTGCGATAGCTCTCTCTCTGGCTCCCACATCCCCGACCCACCTCCATTCCCTTCTAATGTTGATTTGAGAGATTCTGGGGAAATGTCTTCTTGCCCTTCATGTTCTTGAAGGTGATCAATGGCTTATTTCCTCGTCTTGCCTGCTGGAGCCTCCCTGGCCCCCTCGGCAGTCATCTGCTCAGCAAACTTTATCTGTGCCTCAGTTTCCCCAGCCATGGAGCATCAAGCTTTAACTATTACAAGTATGGTCCTTCTGGCCTCTCTCAGCCTATGTAAAGGTCATTAAAATCCCATTGTCTATAAAGCGGGTAGAAACTCACTCATGTGAATCTACTTAATGGCTTTGAAATGAGGCACAGCCCAAGGGTTCAACCTACAAGGTGTTCATGGGAGGGGTCAAGTTTACCATTCCTGTGACACGTTATCATCCACCTGCATCCAGTGGCTGTGTTGGCCGTCCAGCGAGGAGACTTGGTGCCTTCTTTCTTTCCCTGCGTCACTAGCTGGGGTGCTCCCAAACCCACTGGAGAAGCTCTAGTCACACCTCGGGAATTTGGTGCACCTACTTCTCCCCTCCACCCTGTGGCTTCTGCTCACTCATGCCTTCTACTCCCTGTGGCTGAAGGAGATCGTGCGGCAATCCAAAACATTCTTTGAAGAGGGTGCCTTACTTATTCATCCTTGGAACCACTTAGCCTGGTGCCCTGCACAGAGGAGTTATTCACTAAGTGTTTATTGACTTGCTTTCTTCCAGTTCACTGGACTTCACCGAATTGAAATCTTTTCCGCAGCAATTCCTCTGGCTGCCTCGCCTGTGAGAGCCGTCCCAGGCATCCTGGTGCCCATCACCTGGGTTTGTGGGTCTCGTTCCTTGATCCTGGGATCATGTGCTTAGCTCTGTTCTGAACCTTCTCATACTTACCACCTCCCTCTAAAGCGATGAAGCCTACAACTCGACTCTCAAATTGGAGACGATGGCGTTTAAATACTTTTTAAACTCCAAAGAGCTGGGCAAATGTAAGGAATACGATAGGTATAATGATGAGTTTTCTATGAAGGACCCCAGTGGTTAAGAGCAGTGGTAGGAAGGTGGGCTAAAGGACAACTTTGAAGTACACAGACAAAGCAAATGACAGGGAACCGAGTGCAACAATCTTAGGAGAATAATCTTCTTCTTCTTCTTCTTCTTCTTCTTTTTTTTTTTTTTAAGATTTTTTATTATTTATTTGACAGAGATCGCAAGTAGGCAGAGAGGCAGGCGCGGGGGTGGGGGAGCAGGCTCCCCGCTGAGCAGAGAGCCTGAAGAGGGGCTCGATCCCAGGACCCTGGGATCATGACCTGAGCTGAAGGCAGAGGCTTCAACCCACTGAGCCACCCAGGCGCCCCAAATAATCATCTTCTTGCTTAAAAATATTGATGAGATCTATCTTGTGTATTTTTAGTTGGAAAACACAATGGATTTCTTTCCGTGGTATATTTATTATTTCATTCTAGTTATATCCAAAAACTTTTTGAGAAGCATACAATAAATCATCAACCAGGCATAGAGAAAAAAATTAATCTCTTAACCCCATCTTTAAAACTGCACCATTTGTAAAATGAAGGGATTTTAATTAAATAATCCATGAAATCTCCCCTGGCACCAGTAGTCTATGGTTTACTGAGAAAACCAGACGATTCTCTTTGATTTCTTATAGGACTGAGTTCCCTTTCCGTGTGTCTTTTCTTGGCGTTCACCTTGTTATTTGCCATGCCTTGTTTAAGTGTAGCTGCTCCCAACTGGATCAGGAGCCCTTGCAGGTCAGGACTGTATGTTGTTCCACTCTGTGCCATCTTCACACAGTGCTGGCATGTAGCAGATGGTCAGCAGGTATTGCCAAATGAGGAGGTCAGAGACGGTGGAGAGAGGTGAGCAAGAGGTGGGGCTGATGAATGAACCTGAACGCTCCTGTATGTGGAAAGGACTATTAGGAGAAAAAGATGTCAAACAACGTGTCTGAAAGCATTCTTCAGGTTCTTTCTCATGTCATCCGAGGTGGGGAAATAAAGTAAGGCCAAAAGGATAGCATATGTCCATTGTCCATTGTATTTTCAGTTTGCAAGAGTTTTCTGGCTTCTTTTAGATTTAGCTGGTGTCTGTCTGACACACTTTAATATCATAAGATGCTTTGCAGGTTTCTTATGAAAAAAATCCCGCCATGTACACTTTGCCGCCTATTCAGGGGTACCTGGGTATTGTGGTTAGTGGTTCCCCATTCCATCTGAGCTAACGTGATGATGTCGAGACATCATTTCTTAAGTGAAAATCCACTCATTCATCCAGATGTTGGCCTTTGAAGAATACATATCCTGATCTTTGGTAATATATAAATATCAAGGTCCTTATCAGAGGGTCCATTACTTGGAAGGGCTCCAAGAATATCTTGAAAGTAGATGCAAAAATGTTGAGACTGCGCCAAGACTGCTGAGCTGAGGGGCTGCCAGAATGATCTTTTTCTCATCAGAAGGACTGCCATGGCCTTAGTTTGGTCACTGATTTTGTTTTTGTTTTTGTTTCTAGGGTAGTTTACATAACCGTTCAATTCCTTTCCCTTGTGAAACATTAATTTCATAAATGGGATCATTCAGGTGGGAAAGGTTGTTAGAAGGTGCTACCATTTTGGTAATGGCCAGCATGGCATCTCGTGCAGCAGAGTACCTGGGACTCCTCTCCTTCAGGTCTAGAAAGGGTCCTAGATGGCTGAGTTCCAAGGTCTGTCGGTTGCTGGAGTCCCAGCCAAGGAAATTCCTCTCCTGAACAGAGTTACTGGGCAGAACATACTCTGTACACTCAAGTCAAGAGTCTGGAAAATGAGTGGACAAGTGTTATGCCTTGCTTGGCTGAGCAGATAGAATGAAAAGAAAAAATAAAGAGGAAGACTGAAGTAATTCAAAAAAGTAAAATTCAGGGGTAGATAAATAGAGGGGAAATATTTTACTAGCCTAAAATTGAAGAAATGTGGAATTGAGTATATAGGGACTTGTATAAATGAGTTCAATCCTTTGGTTATATAAATAGGACAGCTGAGGCTCAGAGAAGGGCCCGGACTACCCAAGATCACCCAGTGAGTTAAAGACACAGCTGGAAACCAAGGCCAGGTCTCCTGACTCTAGTGCTGGTAACAACACACTGTAAAGTTAGCCAAAACTTGTTTCACTAAGATCGTCTGTGTTTGCTTAATAGAGCCAGAGAGAGAAGAAAAAACAATTTAATTAGTTATGAATCACCAATCCTATTGGCCTTGAATTCCTTCTTCTCTTTCTTCCTCATAAGAGTGTGTGTTTATTAAGGTTTGCCTGCCCTCTCAAGCTCTCCCAGAGGCTTTGAGTCTTGCAAGAAGAAACTCCACAGTCTTCTACTTCCTCTCATGAGAGGGACCTGTAGAAACACTCATCTGAGGGCTCACCGGGGCAGCCCCTAAGAGAATAAGATATTATCCAGATCTATTGTTTCTTTTCTAGTCTTTATTTTTTTGTAAATGATTTTATTTATTTATTTGTTAGAGAGAGCAGGAGCAGGGGGATGGGCACAAGCAGGGGAAAGGGCAGAAGGGGAAGGAGAAGCAGAGTCCCCGCTGAGCAAGGAGCCCCACCTGGGGTTCGATCCCAGAACCCCAAGATCATGACCTAAGCCGAAGGTAGCTGCTCAACCGACTGAACCACCCAAGCACCCCTCTTTTCCAGTCTTTAAACATAAGACAATTGAAACATTTCTTCAGCAGCAATATGCCTGCTTATTTGACAGGGGGTCAGATATTACTGAGTCTCATTCCCGCTCCCTCCGCCACCCTCCCCGCAGACGCAGACGCACACATCCGGGATTTCCCCCGTGTCCAGAGTCTCTTCCCCTCCAATCCAAACAGCTGGGGGATAATCCCGTCACTGGGCTGCTTCCAGGAAGCATAGTGCAGCCAGCCCAATGCAGAGAGCCAAGACCTCAACTCCTGCGTCAGCAGGGACAGGGGCAAAGCTGGAAGGGCAACCTGGGTCAGCTTCTGAAGGTTTTAAACGCTACATAAAAGAATTTTTACCTGATCCTATAGGCTGTGGGATGGTCAGAGGAAGTCTTTAAAGGGGAAATACCATGATCAGATTTAGTGTTCAGAGGAGACTGGGGCTGAACTTTGTAGGACGGGTGTAGTAGCCCTGAGTTCAGAAGCAGGGAGACCCATCCTCAGAGGGAGAGGCGCTAATGGCTTGACCTTGACAGATCACAGATAAAAAAGAGATGAAAGCAGTGGGCAAAGAAGTACAGGGAGGTTTGGAAGGATCGGCCTATGGTTAGCGAAGGGTGGAAGGGGCCATGGGGGTGGGGGAGGGGTTGGTGGGGAAGGGAAGCGGGGGGGGGGGGGGGGGGGGGGGTGGAAGACGGGGGCGAGAGGGCAGCTTA
>NW_019154123.1:30595042-30723183 GCF_002288905.1 Enhydra lutris kenyoni
AGGCGGGCAGGTTGAAGAAAATGAGATTTCTGACCTGGGAGCTCCGGCAAGTCTAGGGGAGGATGTGCAGAGAGGCCCCACAGATGTGGGGCAGTGGGGGAGAGGGAATGACAGTTTGGCTTTCAGTGCACTGAGCTAAAGGGCACCTAGAAATGTGGGTGGGCATGCACTCCAGGGAGTTGAAACGCACGTCTGGAATCAGGGAGAAACCACCACTGAACTGTGGACTTGCAAGCCAGATGGTGACAGAGCCGGGCGTGAGGCTCAGACGAATTTACACCTGCATGGAGTCCAACACCCTAACCACAGCGTTTGCCTCCTGGACGCTGTCACTGTGCTAATCTTCCTAAAGCATGGCCCAGACCCTGTTACCCTACCAACGGTCACGCCCTTCAAGGCCTTTTAAAAATGCAACATGAAAGGTTTCTCTCAATGTCTTTCATGACCAGGCCTCACCCTGATGTTCTAGAATCATTTCCAATACATGCAAACACCCTTAGACTCTTCATAAATTAAACTGTCCTTTCTGGAATGTGCTTTATTTCTCACGATCCTTCTCTTCTGTCTGTTTGGAAAATTTCTTCCAGCTCTTCCTGTTAAAATCTGACCCATTCTTCAAAGAATCAAACGAAGTATTTTCTGGCCACCCCCCTAAGTGGTATTTGGGGTTCTTAAACCTCTTAGTTTGAATCGTGATCATTCTTTTGTTCTATGACACCCCTCCACCCACCACCGCCACATACCTTGCAACCCTCCCCAGCCCCCCAAACTTCCATACTGTTTGCTTTAAGGAGGGGACACACATACAGAATGCAGATCTTGGCTTTTGAGTTTCAAAAGGTGAGAATGTGGAGGTACAAGCAACTGGACTTCTGAGTGTTCCTTTTGTCTGATAGAGAACCAGTTTGGAAGACTAGATGAAAAACCAGAATCCCTTACCCCCAGGTTAGATAAAGACTTTCTGGATTGTGGGGAGAGGGGAGCTGGAGGGAACATGATGTGGAGGAGAGGGTGATGCGGTTCAGTATGAGAGAGCCATGCCTGGAGGGACCACTTGGACAGAAGAGGACTCATTCAGGGGTCATGGGAGCCCTGCTCTGGGGGGCCAGACAGTGCCACAGACCACCCAGTCTCCACCCCAGCAGGTCTCCTCCATCCCACGGTCACATTGTTGGTACTGAGGAACCTTGTCATCTGTCCCTCCTGTTGGACCACCACCACGGACCATCCAAGGAGCACTCCTGCTAGTGCCCAGAGACTTTTGTGTTCTATCTGGTTTACCCACGGGGACAACTTCCTTCCCAACACCCCGAGAGAAAGGGTGGGAGCCCAGACAACCAGAGGACTGCTGGCATGTGAACATCCCCCTATGCCATGTCTGTATTTCTGGGACATTACATAGCAATGGCTCCAAATTTCCCTCTTGCAGACATGCCCAGACACGTTACATACTTCTCTGTTGGCACCAGATGATAATCTTTCTTGTATCATAGATATTTATTACCGCTGGGCATCTTCTGTTTGCCTCTGGAGATGCACTCTCCACTCTTCTCCAGTGTGATCAGTGTGGGCTTCCCGTTGGGTTTGGCCAATAGGGAGCCCAGGCAGGAGACTGGAGGTCAGGGCACCTATCTTCTCCAGAGAGCTCTTGTCTCTGAGCTCCTAGAACATCTCCCTCTTCCTTGTTCCTTCCAAATGGGGGCATGGCAATTTCTCTGTTACCAGTCCTGTCAGGATATCTCACTTAGCTCTTACTTCCCTATACCTTGCTTATGTCTTTGCAGCTAGTTCCTTTGTGAAGTGTCTCCTGGGAGCCCGTTGCAGATTGTATTTTCCAGCGATGGTTAAAACAATATCTCCCATCCCATGTGCTCTTCTTACAATGTGACTCTGACAATTCTCCCGCAGGAGGAAGTGATACCATGACTTTGAATGAGTCCTAAAAGATAATACAGCTTCTGCCTGGTCCTCTTGGGACACTCACCTTTGGAGCCCTGGGCTGTCATGTAAATAGTTCGTCCTGAGACTGCCATGCTGTGAGGGAGCCCAAGTTGGCTCCGGCAGAAAGAAGACCTGCCGGAAGAGGAAGCCCTGAGAGCGATTGCTGGCCGGCCCCTGCTGCCTCTGCACTCCCTGTCTGACTGCCAGTATGGGAAACACTGGACCCAGAGAAGTCCAGCTGAGCCTTGCCTGATTCTTGTCCCACAGATCCTACGAAACATACTGAAATCGTTGCTTCTTTAAGCTGCTAAGATCAGAGTGGATCGTTACACGGCCATAGGTAAGTAGGAGAGACCCTGACTGATATGTTTCCTCTACACCTCTCCCTTCTGAGCCGTGAGTTTCCTCTGGTGAAGGCCTTACGCCTCATCATACTCTCTGGAGTGGGTACCACTCAGGAGTCCATCCATTCATGAATGGATGAATGGATGTGGCTGATTGGAGTTTGGGTCCTCAAGGAAGACTTGAGTGCTTGGCTGGCTTGGGGTGTAAGGAAGTTGTGACCACAGGAAGAGAGATGTGTGGGTTCTACTTCTCCTATTTGCAAGTATGCCTCTCTGAACCCCAGGGCCCAAGAGCAGATGCCCCTCAGATTTAAGACATTCTTTTAAAACACTATTTGCATTAAGGAGTAGAACACGAAGTGTGCCAAAATGAGATCACGGACTTTCCCGAGTCCTTTCCTAAAGCCCTCATAAATGCAGCTTCCCTGTTCTCTCCTATCTGTGTATGTGTATTTTGTCAGGTCCGGTCCAGAATGAGAACTATCCTAAATGCGAAATGGACTGAGAAGTGGGAAAGGAGGCCGCTGCTTGGATAACATTCCTGAGATGATGGGTTTGAAGAGGGGGTGTGCCAGAAATTTCCTGGAAAGTTTATTTTTGCTGAGTTTTAAGCCTGACTTCAGACCATTAGAGCTCCTGGATAATGCCAGTTTGTTGAAACATGTAGAGAGCCAGCTGTCCCTAGAAAGGAGGCTCTCTCTTGCCAGCTCAGAGTTTTGTGGTCTGGCTCGCCTATGTGCTTAAACACTTAACTTTTAAAGCAAATTGTAAGGAAAGGTCAGAGAGACGCTGCATTGCCCAGATGCAGGACCGACGGGAGCTTGTGTCCACCGATGCCTCTCCCAGGGGAGCTTGTGAAAAATAGATTCTGACTCGGGCCATGTGGAGGAGGGCTGAGAATCTGCAGCTCTCCCCAGCTCCCAGGTGTGGCCTGTGCTGGTTTACCCACTACACTTGGAAGAGTTGCCTTCTGGAGGTTCCCTGGTCTGACCCACCTCCATCGGGAAGTCCTCCTATTGCCTCTCAAAGGTTTTGTGATTTTAAGAATCTTCTCGTAAAATGAAAATGCCCTTAGGTTGGGGTGGGGTTGTGCAAGGGTCTCTACCTGAATTTGGTCAGCAAATCTGTCATTATTTAAAGTAAAAATGAATCCTAATAACAACTAAACTGACTGAACTTACTCTTTGCTGGGCTCTATACCAAGGGTTCTCCTGTTGTGCTGACTCATTTAATCCTTAGAATCACCAGGTGAGGTGGGACCTGCTGGGCCCTTGCCACACATGAGAAGATGGAGGCACAGAAAAGTTAAGTTACTTGCCCAAGGAGCAGCACTGAGACTGGCCGTCGGACCTCAGAGTCCCAGGTCCCATGGAGGAGGTCCCGGAAGGCCCCTTCAGGTACACAGTAGGAGGAACAGGTCCAGGAGGAGGCAGGGTCAGAATGGGACATTGCCAACCTCTTAGGAATTTCCAGGGACAACGTTGCTGCAGGCTTAGAAGTAGGATTGTTTTGTCCACGTTAAACTGTTCATCCATCTCTTAGCGCTTACTGAACAATCAGTGATGGGCCACACCGGCCCTTGGCTCTGGGGTCACCCAGCTTCAGCCCCATCCCTGCCTTCCAGGGGTTCAGAGTTTCTTGGAGAAGGCTGAGCTGGTCAGGGCCGGGAGGACAGAAACAAAACATGCAGTCACAGGCTGCTAATCTCATTTCCATTTTCGGGACTCCAGAACAAACCCTTTCAAATGCTGAAGGTACCAAGCCTCTGCCCCCAGCACTGACCTCTCTCCAAGATGTGACTGGTGCCTTGGTAGCCTCGAAGTGATACCCCTTGCACATACCTGCCTCTGCCTTTGCTTATACTGTGTCCTCCGGAAGTGCCTCTCAGCCCCTCCCCCGTGTCTAAATCCTCCCCTCCGTAGGGGGGCTAACTCTGGATCTCCCAGCAACACACACCTCCGTTCCCTTCACTTGGGTGACCAAGTGCTCCAGTGTGCCCAGGAGTGAAGCTTCCTGGTGTAGGGCACTTCGATGACTGCACAAGAAAGGACCGCCACCGACCAGCTTAGAGCAACGCCCGTATGAGCTTACACCCAAATGGCTGGGTACCTCCAAGTCCCCAAGGCTGAAAATCAGGTGTTGTCCAGGCCGAGTCATCAGCTGGAGGTTCTGGGTAAAAGTCTATTTCCAAGCTCATGCAAGTTGTTGGCAGATTTCAGTTTCTTCCAGTGTATGGGCTGAAATCCTCATTTCCTTGTCAGCTGGAGGCCACTCAGCTCCTAGCAGCTGCCACCCCTATTCCTTGCCATGTGATCTCCATCTCTAAAGCCTTGTTGAATCGCCCTGGGCTTCAGATCTCTCTGACTTCTGTCTCTGACCTCTAAACCCAGATTTAAAAGGGCTCCTCTAATAAGGTCAGGCCCACCCATCTCATCTCTGTATCTTTTTTTTTTTTTTTAAAGATTTTATTTATTTTACAGAGAGAGATCACAAGTAGGCAGAGAGGCAAGCAGAGAGAGAGAGAGAGAGAGGAGGAAGCAGGCTCCCTGCCCAGCAAAGAGCCCGATGCAGAACTCGATCCCAGGACCCTGAGATCATGACCTGAGCTGAAGGCAGAGGCTTAACCCACTGAGCCACCCAGGCAGCCCTCAACTCTGTATCTTAAAGTCAACTTATTTGCACTTTGAAAATCCCTTCACGGCAACACCTACATTTAATGTTTGATTGAATAAGTGGGTGAGTTTGTGTGTACAACAGGGGCCAGGAATTGGGGAGTCATCCTAGAATTCTGCCTACCACATCTGGGATGAAGGCTCATGGTGCTAAAACCAGGACCATCCCAGGCAAACTGGGACTGCTGGTCACCCTGTTAGCATGATTGGTTATTAGCAGAATTGGCTATTCATCTCTCTTCTGACCCCAGCCCACAGTTGTGCCCTTCACGGGTTCTCGCCCTTCACAGGTTCTCGGTAAGGTGCTCTGTATCCAGGTGACAAGATGGCTAATGCTTTTCTGTGCGCATTGGGGCCATGCCTATCACAGAGTGGCTAAGACCATGGGCACCAAGCCACACAAAGCTGGGTTTCAGTTCTGTTACCAGTGTTGTGATCTTTGCCTAGACATCTAGATTCTGGGAGCCTCATATATTTTTCTTCTGTAAAATGGGGAGATTAACAATACACAGCTAACAATGTGAGTAGGAAGAGTAAATGAAGTTACGTACATTAGGCATTGAACTCAAGGCCTGGTATATAGTAAGCACCCAGTGACGCCAGATGCTATTATTATTATTATTATTATTATTATCAATGATTATCATCACTATGCCAGAGCCAGCTGAGTGCCGTGTATAGGTAAGGCTCAAAGCAAAGGGTTGTCTTTCCATCCATTCGCAGTCCCCCTGCATGTAGAAGCATGGACGGGTTTTCCAGCAGTGGTGTCCCGGCCATCCTCAGTAACTGAGCTCTGCTCTGAAAATTCCTTGGGTAATTTAGGGCAAGAAACACATCTTCCTTCAATTTACAATTTTTGGGTGGTACGGCAGTACAGATGTTAAATATTTTCTGTGACTAATATTAATATTAGTCATTAATATGACTCCAGAGGGTGGGGGGTGTGGGCCGGCAATTCTGAATCCTTTGAACATCTTAGCAGCCTCTCTGGATGAAACGTGCATGTTGAATGTGGCATTTTATGAAATAAAAAAAAAAAAAATCTGCTGAAACAGCCGTGGGGTCCCTGCACACCAGAGGGATGTCTTAGAGCCGTCACTGTACCTCGGGGCACAGAGCCTGTTTGGAAAACATCTGGAAACGGCCCATCCAACTTCATGAACACGGCAAATCAAGTATGAAGTTGTTTATTAAGGAATTCCTCAGTTTCAGGGCATTTCGTTGTAAAAAAAAAAAACAAAACAAAAACCAAAAAAAAAACCCCTGCAAACTGGTGCCACAAGAAGTATGGTAAGGGGGTTTTATTGTTTGATTTAAAATAATTCCAACTTTAAATGCTTCCTTACAAGACAACACATAGACACAAACAAAAGGCGGACAAACGTCCCCTTCTCGTCCTCCTCCTCCTAAAGTACATAGCTCGGGCTTTAAAGGGGGACTTACAGCCTTTGTCCTGGATCCTGCAGGCCAGGTGGTCACACAATCAGCAAGCCAGTAACAATTGGAGACATTACAATTTTCTACTTCGCTGCCGTAAACAAACACCGAGCAAGGGGGCAGAGAATGCCTGGGACAGCAGCAACGTGAATAGTGAGGGAAGACAAACAGAACTGTGCCCCAAGATTTAGACCGGGCCTCAGGCAGTTAAAAAAAAAAAAAAAAAAAAAAAAAGAAGCTTCCTCCCTTCCTCCTCCTCCTTCCCTCAACAGGAATGTTCCAATGAAGGCTCTCCTAATACCTAAGCTTAGTCAAGCTTAGCGAGCTGTAACAGGCCCAAACAGGGGCCAGGGTGACCTCCACAACCAATTGCTTTGTAATTGTTGGGGACACAGCGATTTCCCTCGTTCCTTGCCCCTCCAACGCTGCCTGTAGATAATACTTAAGGAGTTGAAGTTGAGGGGAAGTTTTCTTTAATTGTCTTTTCAGTTCTGTTTATGTATGTGGATTCTAGTTCCCATCATGAGTGTTATTTTTTGAAATAATCTGAAATCTGTAGGCTGCCCTGTCCTTCTTTTCCATGTCACTTGAAAGAGAGTCCCATCCCAAAATGACTTTGATGTAATTTCTAGTAACCTTGTCTGGTGGTTGTGTCCGGCTGTCTGTGGGCTGCAAAGGACGTTAGAGGTCCCTTGAGGCCAGCAGTTCTTTCTCACATGGCCAGTGATGGGCACCAGCCTGGGGGGTCTTGGACGTACCAAACTGGAATCTGGGAGCTGGCCCAGAAGGGGTATGCAAATGCCACTGTTCCTCGTCCCACCCTGGTGAATCTGGTGTGGCTCATGGCAGGATGTGCATCTGGGAGCCACAGGAGACCGAAACCTACTCCCCACCCCGGCGTCCCCTATTTGTAGATGTGAAAATTTAGTTCCAGAAAGAGGTCATGATCTGTCTAAGGTCATCTGATTAGGTTAGTGGTAGGGGTATCCTGACTCAGTCCAAGATTGTTTCTGGGGCCTGTCTGTCCCCTGGAAAAGTGTCTTGAGGGCTCGCCAGACACTAGGACATTTCCTCAGCAGCTGTGTGCATGGCCGTTCGGACTCCAGGGCGCGGCAAGGGCCCCAGAGTGATGGGGACTGCTGGCACACTTTGAATTTACAGGGAAGTTGCCTCCTCTGGCGACCGTATTCACGTCATCAAATTCTCCCTTGGAAGAAACCCAGCTCCTTGCCTGGCTTGCTCCATGTGACTTCTTCGGGTCGTTTCTCTTGTCTGCTGTGATTGTCTGAGCCTAGTGGTTAGAGCTCAATGTGAGAGTCACAGTAGCAATGGTATCATCGCTGGCGAACTCTCTCTTTCTCTTTCTAAAGAGGAGAAAGCAGTGATTCCCCTGAGAATCCTAGTGTGTTTGTACTCCCCGGGGACTTCAGGACTGCCCGCAGAGCTAGCTGGGGGGCTGGGTGCCCACCCCGCCTCTGTGCATAAGAACCGAGATTTTTGGCCCCAGTCTGGCACCTGCTGGGCGGTCAGGCAGGGCAGCTATGTTCCCTGGAGGGGCACCTCTTTCTCAAATGAAAAACACAGCAACGTTGGAATCAGTGTGCCATCTCTCTTCAGTTTGTCACCATGGCCCATAGTGGCCCGGGCTGCAGAGAGCAACTTTCAACTTTGAAATTCACCTGAAATAGTTGATTCATAATTTAGAAGACCAATGATCTGACTTAGCACTGTGTGTTCTCTTCTTCATCTTCTCGGGTCTTCTCTTCATCGACTCTCTTCACTCTTTTCTCCTTTCTTCCTCTCAGTATTTTTCGTGTCCTCCCTTCATCCTCCTGTGCCATGGCTTCCCTCTCCCTCCTCTTTCCCACTCAGCATCCTCACCACCATCCATCATGGAAATGGTCATCGTCTAAGCACCACAATTCTGTAACCTAGAGGTAAGTCTACATTCAGTGACTTGCTGAGCCATAATGCACAATGAGGGCAGAAGTAAAAACAAACAAACAAACAAACAAAAAAACAGTAAGGAGAGACATCCTGTCTTTATTTAAAAATTTAATATTTTCTATTATGTTTTATTTTTAAAAAATATTGCATTGAGGGTCGCATGGCTGGCTCAGATGGAAGATCTCGGGGTTGAGTTCGAGCCCCATATTGGGTATAGAGATTACTTAAAAAAGTAGACTTAAAAAAATATTGCGTTAAAATATTTATTCCGAGTCCTGAGTTTTTTGATGTCCCCTTCAGTTTTGCACACTGGTCTCAGCTTTGCCTGAGCCCCTCCCACCTCTCCCAGTATAATTTAATTGGTGAATAAGTCCTAAGTCCTGGTAATTCCACTTTGTAACTTCCTCTGAAGGTCTCTCTCCATCTGTCTCTCTGTTCCTGTCTCTCTCTCTTTCTCTCTTTTTTGAGATTTTACTTATTTATTTGAAAGAGAATGAGAGAGAGAGAGAAAGGGGATGGGCACGAATGGGGGAGGAGCAGAGCAGGAGGGAGAAGCAGACTCCCCGCTGAGCAGGGAACCAGTGCGGACTCATGACCTGAGCCAAAGACACATGCTTCACCTACTGAGCCACCCAGGTGCCCTGTCCCTGTCTTTTTTTTTCTGCCCTGTCTTTCCATCTCTGTCTTTCTGTCTCACTCTGTCTCTGTCTCTGACTCTTTGTCTCTTTGTATCTCTGTCTCTCAGTTCCACTGCCACCGTTTCACATGAGGCCACCGTCATTGCTAGACAGGACTTATAGCAACAGCCCCTCACCTGTCTTCCTGACTCGTCCTTCCTTGCTCCCTATTGGTCCTTTTTCTCAAAAAGCATCTATTTGACGACTTCTGGTGTCTGCCCACTGCCAGCCACATTGCATTCACATGTGAGCTCAACACTGAGAATCCTCCCATGTTTTGCGGTAGCCCTCTCTCCCTCTTTTCCTTCTGCCACTTCTTAATACATAAAATAGTTGCTTCCCTCTTGGTTAGGGAGTATGGGACATAGGAAATCTAACAGTAGATCTCTTGAATGAAGAGGTATTCGTGGAAAAGCAGATTAATGGTCAGATAAGTTTGGAGCTGGTTTTCTATTTCCCCTTCTTGACAATTCGATGTGATTATTAGCATATGAAACCCTCTGAGAAGACTAGATAAAGGAACTCTTTGCCTGTAATCTGGCATTTCCCCCAAATTCGCTCATGGAGCCTCTTTTTAACATTCAGAATTAACCTTGTAGATGAGATGTTTTGCAGAACAGTTTGAAAAACCGAATTGTTCTAAGAGTGAAAAAATTGCGGACGATCAATCTAAAAACCAGTGTTCTAGGGTTGCCACTCATGTCCCTTCATTTATTCCATTGCTCATGTTTCATGCAATCAGTTCTGAGCAAGCCAAAATGAATATGACATTAAGTTTCTGTCCCCAGGATATTCCCTGGGAAGATTGTCAAAGCAATATGATAAGGGAGGTGGTAGTGGTAGGAACAAATTCTGCTGGGGAGTCAGAATGACCTTTGAAAACCAGAGCTATCTGAACTAGGTCTTGAAAGAATAAGAAATTGTAGATGGAGAAGGTAAAGAGATACTTTCCTAAGAAAGGGACTGGAGTTTATAAAGAGCACAAAAGGATACCTTGTATCCAGGAAATGGTGAATGTAGAGCATGTGATGGCATGGGGTTGGACATGGGGGAGAGAAGTCTTGGATAAGATGAGTCCCATGTTTCACAGTCAAGAGGGCACTGTGTGAATGGTTCCCCCTTGCATTGTGCAGTGTACAACCTGCACACCTGGCAATGGTGGCCCTGGGATAAATGTTAGTGAGTCGAGCAGGGTCACATCCCAGAGGGATGTTAGTGTTGAGACTTGAGACTTTAGGCAGCCAAGGCCGATGCAGGTAACATTGCTTTTTGGCTAACCTCTTTAAACCTACACAATATATGGATAATTGTTTATTTTTTAAAAGTTCAAATGAAATAGAAATTCAGAGTTAAAAGACCAAGACCCACCTTTTTTTTTTTTTTAAGATTTTATTTATTTATTTGACAGAGAGATAGAGAGGACAAGTAGGCAGAGTGGCAGGCGGAGGGAGAAAGAGAAGCACGCTCCCCACTGAGCAGGGAGCCCTATGCAGTGCTTGATCCCAGGACCCTGGGATTATGCCCTGAGCCAAAGGCAGACGCTTAACTGACTGAGCCATCCAGGCGCCCCACCCCACCCTTTCTTTACCCTTACCCTAATCATAATCTGACCCTCCTTACCTTGCTCCCAGATGACACCTCTGTCAGTGGTTTCCGTGTATCCTTCTAGAATGTACATGCATACACGGGTACACTTATGATTATACTAGCTAGCAGGTTTCCTACTTGGGTGGGATCATGGCCTGTGTTTGGTTCTGCAACTGGCTCCTGTCACCTTATAATGGGTATGAGAGCCTCCAATCTCAGGACAAGTGGCAGTCGATCTTGTTCTTTCTCACGGCTACTGTCCCTGATATTGTGGCCTCTGTTGTGGGGTTTTGTGAATGGGCACAGCCTTTAGGGGCCATTTGTGCTGATTATTTCATGTTCCTCCTGCTCACAGACCTGGTAAATGGAATAAGATAGTAGTAACAGTGGTTTTGAGTCCTTAAAATCAGTGTCATTGGGTGACATTTGGAGACCTTATTCTGTAGAATAAGATCCCCCTTACCCCGCCATACAGTTGACTTTCGAACAACACAGCTTTGTATTCTGTGGGTCCACTTACACACAGGTTTTTTTTTTTAAATATATATAAATACAGTACAGTATTAAAAGTACCTTCTCCTCCTTATGATTTTCTTTTCTTCTTTTTAAAAAAAGATTTTATTTATTTATTTACTTAACAGAGAGAGAGAGGGCGGGAGGGAGAGGGAGAGAGATCATGAACACAAGTACAGGGAGCGGGAGAAGCAGGCTCCCTGCTGAGCAGGGAGCCCGATGCGGGACTCGATTCCAGGACCCTGGGATCATGACCTGAGCCAAAGGCAGACGGTCAACAGACTGAGCCACCCAGGCGCCCCTCCTCAAGACTTTCTTAACATTTTCCTTCCTCTGGCTTACTTTGTGGTAAGAATGCGGTATCTAATACATACAACCCGCAAAATGTGTATCCGTCGAGTCGTCCGTTACCTGTTGGCTCCCAGGCAGCAGCAGGCTATTCGAAGTTGTGTTTTGGGGGGGGTGGGGGCGGGTCAGAAGTTACATGCGGATTTTTGACGCAGCAGGTGGTCGGTGCCCCTAACTGCTGAACCACTCAAGGGTCAACTGTATTTCCTTCACACCGCTTCCACCCCCTGGAATATTATTTATTTATTTTTGTTTACCGTCTCTCTTGCTCTCGCTCTCAGAGCTCCACGTGGGCAGGGGCTCTGTGACCGAATCCCACGTGCTAGAACAATGGCCGGCACACAGAGGCCACTCAGGAAATGTTGGCTGGGTGACTAGGGGCACCGAGGGAATGACTCTCGTAGTCTGGCTTCTGTCATGGAATACCACAGGCTGCATAGCTTATAAGCAACTGAAATGTATTTCTCATGGTTCTGGGCTGGAAGTCCAAGAGGTGGCGTGGGTAAGGACTTGCTTCTGGGTTTATGGAAGGCCATCTTCTCACTGCGTCTTCGGATGGCAGAAGCGGTGAGGGAGCTCTGGCGGGCGGAGGGGGGGGGTCCCTTTTATTAAAAGCACTAATCCCATTCATGACCTCATCGCTTCCCAAAGGTCCCACCTCCTGCTACCATGACGTTGGGGGTTAGGGATTCAACATACGAATTTTAGGGGACACATGGAGACCATTGCAGTGACTGAGGAAGCTCTTTTCGTTTTGTGCTGTGTGTCTCCAGGGAGATGAAGAAGTTGACACCGGTCAGTGACCCAGCTCCTTGAAGGTGCAGATCAGGCCAGGGTATGGTGACAAACAGAGATTGAGGACAGTCTCAGGAGTCTTGGCACCAGGGCACAAAGACCTTATCCAAACAACCCCGGGGAATTTAAACAATTCTTTTCATCATTCATTGAATTTCTTTCCAAAACCTTCAAATGCAGAGGAGGAACCAAAGTAGGGAGATTGTTTATGATCTCTGGTCTCTTTTTTCTAACCTTGAAGCTCAGTGAACAAAAACAATGGCGCTCGCCCCAGAAGAATGTCGAAAGTTGCATGTGGTTATTTTACCTATGTTCATCGGGCTGTTTAAAACCGGAGGAGGAAATAGATCACGGAGTGGCATTAACAAGCACTGGTTTACTGAGAGTACGGCCAAGTTCAGAGGGTGTTTGACACGCATGGCTTGCCACCCTCTTCTCAGGACCAGGGCAAAGGAATCGCAAGTATCTCATCACTTCACTAAGCCTTAGTCTCCTCATCTGAGACGGGGTGACAAGAGCGACCTTGGTGCTGGAGGGTGAAACAAGCAGATGGGTCTGAAAGTGCTGGGTAGGTGGCCAGCGTCGTACCAGCTGCATCGCTGTGGCATTAAGATTGGGTTTCCTTGTATCAGGACTCCTTGGGCACAGGGTTGAAAGCAGGAGTTCTTCAAGATAATTTTCTCTCCCTTTCTTTCTTGTGTGTGTGTGTGTGTGTGTGTGTGTGTGTGTGTGTGTGTGTGTGTTTTAAGACTTTATTTATTTATTTGACCCAGAGAGAGACAGGGAGAGAGTGAACACAAGCAAGGGGAGTGTGAGAGGGAGAAGCAGGCTTCCCGCTGAGTGGGGAACCGGATGTGGGGCTCAATCCCAGGACCCCAGGATCATGGCCTGAGCCGAAGGCAGACACTTAACTGACTGAGCCACCCAAGGCGCTCCTCTCTCTGCCTTTCTGGCCTGGCTTTGGAAAAGATTGTGCTAACCTGGGAAGGAGGCAGCCAGAGAGGCTGGGGAGCAGGAGCAGAAGAGAGAAAATCAGGGGAGTGGAGAGAAAGTGGGCTGAAGAGGTCCTCCCGACTTAGAAGAGAAGTGGCTTGAGTTCCAGGCCCTGACTCCCTTCCCTTTCAGGGCCCCAGAGTGGAGGCAGAGCCGTGGTGAGCCCAGGAACCTGCATCTTCTGCAGACGCCACAGCCCAGGAGGTGAGCTACTAGCTTGGAAAGACCTTGACGTGCGAGGATCTCAATAACCAGAGGCCCTTACAGCTACTGCACTGATGCATCCTGGGCCCTTCCACGTCCCCCTGAGTGGGTGCTGCTGCTGCTTCCGGGAGGACCCCCATTCATTCCTGACTGAGCTGGTGAATTTCTCCACCCACCAGGGCAGGGTGCTCCTAAGCAGAATTAGTTTATTTGTAGAACAATCATGCGCATTTCTTTCCTGCCCACAGTTATGGACTAACAGCATTACCTGATCCCTATAGGTCATAATACCAAATAAATGCCTTTGGGCAAGAATGTTAGGTAGATAGCAACATCTGGAAGAGACCGAAAGAACCAACTGACATCAGGAAATCATTGTCCTATTTTTGCCTCTGGCACCAACAAGCTCTGTGACCTTAAGTAAGTCAGTTCCCCATCTGGGCCTCTGTCTGTGTGTTGGTTAAATATAGGGAACTGGACTGAATTCCAGTCCATGTTACTGCAAATTTGGAATGGGTTTGGAAAGCACGAAATCATCATGAACCCATATTCTTAACTAAGGGCCTAGTTTAGAAGCTGTTCCAGTACTATTAATTTCCATTTCAAAAGCAATTGACTTTTTGGTGAAGCAGCTTCGGAATTGCAGAACAGAGCCCACGTAAATGTGGCATTATGTCTGTTACCTGCGTAGGCAACACTTGTTCATGCTCTTGTGGTCTCTCCTTCGGGAATTTGGTCTTCATGGTAATGTGTACTTCCTGGGATTTTCATTAAAAAAAAAAAAAAAAAAAGAGCCTTTGGAAAAAACCCATCCTTCCATAACCAGCTCATCTTTCACTGGGGCTGGGGCAGTGTAAACATGACCGCATGAGGCTCCGTGTTTATGTTTTCTCAATGACTTCCAGATCAAATTTGCTGTGTTTACAAGATGGAGACACTTTTTCTAACCGCCAGGACTGCACATTCACAAGGGGGTGTTGGGTGGGGGTGATGCCCCAGCTGGGATCTGCTTCCAGTTATCCTTGTCTCCGACAGTGTCTCCGTGGATGCCCCAGCAGGATGAATGCCTCGCTCAGCAGCCAGCCGTCTGTAGACACTGGCTTTTCATACTCAGATGGAACCAACATGCTCCCTTATTACTATTATTTTCAACTTTAAGCCTCAGATCCGGAGGTAGGATCCTGACTACAGAGATGATCTTCCCCAATCCATGCTTGACAATTGCTTTACGTTTTCCTTATGTCTCTCTCAATCCTTGTCTCATCCAAAGCCCATGAATCTCCTTCTGGAGTTTTGGAACAGTGGTAACCTAACTCCCAGAAGCCCCTGGGTGACCACGTGGTTTGCAGGTCATCTGTTGACATACCCTTCGGTGTTCAGGAAGCCTTTGACTCTTTTACCTTGGGGGGGAAAATACACACACACACACACACACACACACACACACACACACATCCCTTTAAAATAAGCATTTCACTGAAATCCCTTGTGTTAGATGTTGAATGCTTATAAGAGATGGCACTTGACCATGGAGCTGGCACCCCGACTAGCTGTCACCATGTTCTTGTAGGGTTTTTGTCAGTGGGCAGTGGGGTGCACTCTCCCCCACCTCTCGGGGTTGGGGGGCGCACAGCACAGACAGGAAAGAGTGGACTTGCCTTCAAGAGCCTGATTCACGGTCAGGAGCTGATCCACCAGCAGCCCTGCCGGGTGGTGTGACCTTGGCCCAGTCTGACTCTCTGAAGCTCGATATCCTGTTCTGCCCTTTGCCTCCCGGGGATAAGCCACAGTACCATGGGACATGTCAGGCATGAAAGGATATTGTACCTAATAAAACACCATGGAAGGAAGAAGTTCTGTGACCGTCAGGCTCAAGGTTCTCAGGGAGGAGCCTAAAGAGGCTCAGGGATGCCAGCCTGTTGCTAGGCAACTGGAGTTATTTGTAAAAACAAGTTAAACTTTTTTTTTTTTTTTTAATCATTAGCATCCCCGAAACTCAAGACATGAGGTGTCCAGTGTCTCTCCAGCTTTCCCCTTCACCTTTTCGTGGACTCTGCCATGACGGTGGCAATTTACTTCTCTCTCTGGGGTTCCAGCTGTCCTTGTCAACTGGGGGGTTGGGCTCGGTGGCGACTGACGAGCCTTTCAGGTCCAGAGGACTGTAGTGTTGCTCTGTGGTTCTCCAACTGGTGTATAGGAAGCTGTGATAGGAGAGGCAAGAAAGGGAGACTCTCTAGTTATGCCTTGGCTGTAGGGTTTTTGGGAAATAAATGAGCAAATGAAAATTTTATTACCAGAGCAAGCAGATCTAAATCAATTTTAATGACTATTCTTACTAAAGGTTTTGATTTCACCCAAAATATGTATTCTTTGATCACCCTTCTCCCTCACACAAGACCACACACACACACGCATCACACATGCATTCTTATTTCTGCTTGCCTGCCTTTGTTCCTTCTTTCTTCCTCCCTCCCTTCTTCTTCCTTCCGTCCTTGCCTCCCTCCCTCCTTTCTTTCCGTCCTCCCTATCTCCCTCCCTTCCTCTCACCCTCCGTTCTTTCCTTCCTTCCTTTCTTTTCTTCCTCCTTTCTTTCTTTCTCTCTCTCTCTCTTTCTCCAGCTGTCTTATTGTATGCTATTTAAAGCTTTTTTTGAAATTGAGTAACAATATTATATTTTTAAAAGCAAAATAAAAGACTTATATAGGAAGTAGACTGTGTTCTTTTGTATTTTCCTTACTGTAATCTTGTTCCTGCAACTCACAGGGCAAGGAGTTCTGCTGGCTTTTAATCAGATGACGCCTTGACCTGGATCCCGAGGCATTTTCATAGGTCTAGCTCTGATGCTGATTGCTGTGTGACCTTGAAACAGTCACTTCCCCTTTCTGGACCACAGCTGCCTCGTTTGGAAAGCGAAGAGGTTGACCAAAGAGTCTCTAGGGTGGCTTCCAGACTTAAAGTAAGGTGTCTCTTACTTTATAAAACCCAACATCTGAAACAATAAATAAAATCTACCCTCCCCAAATAACGTTTTACTTATGAGAAAGGCCAATAAAGGTAAAACTGCTTGTATCACACACATGAATTTTGAAAAATAACTGCTTCATTTTAGAAATAGTTTGATTTACATGTAGCACTTCAAATTCTCTTGTACCTATAATTGATAAAATTTTGTCTAGTTGGACATTTCAGGGATGGTTCTTTATCCCTAGCAGCTGACCCTGCCACATCCATCAGAAAAATTCAGCAGAAACATCTCCGTAATGTTCAGCTGAAATCTCTAATGGGGGTGATCAAATCAGGCTTAATGTTCGCTTTGGCGAACAGTCACTTGGAGAGCATGTGTTGCTTTCTCATTATCATTTTATTTCTGCCATTAGCCACATTTAAGAATATAAATCACTACTAATATCTCTTCAGAATGAAGGTTAACCCTCTCACCTCAGAGCTGATCATCATTGCAAGTGAGGAGGGGGCCGTTATGGAAGGAGGAGGGGACCCAGGGCAAAGAGAGCCTGTGTGGTGTGACCTTGGGTAAGTCACTTCCCTCCCTGGGCCTCAGTTTCCTTATATGTAAATGTGGGGTGCCTCTAGGTCTGACCCTGCTGTATGAGGTTTCTGTACAATAATGTCAGCAGTCACTGGGATGTCGTATGTGAGAAGGTTCTCCCTCCCGGCGTTTTGGATGACTGCCCCTCCCTCGGTTTATTCCAGGGGGTGGGAAGCACACACACCCACTTCGTCCTTTCACTTGAGAAGGGAAACGTGGACAGCTTCAGCTCAAGTGCTTCCTGGGTGAATCTTCGCCTCAGTACCTGGTTTTCCTATTTGGTCCTGCAGGAATAAGGACACGTCTGTTCTGGAAGCCTCAGGCAGCCTTCCTGCAGGACGCGGTGAAATTTTTTTTTTTTTTAAGATTTTATGTATTTGACAGAGAGAGACAGCGAGAGAAGGAACACACATGGAGGGAGTGGGAGAGGGAGAAGCAGGCTTCCTGCCAAGCATGGAGCCAGATGTGGGGCTTGATCCCAGGACCCTGGGATCATGACCTGAGCCGAAGGCAGATGCTTAACCCACTGAGCCACCCAGGCGCCCTGGGACTTAGTGAAATCCATACTCTGCCACACCGAGGCTGGGCAAGGGGCCCAAGGGGAACCGCAAGCTTCTCATGTGTAAAGTCGGGTTTTAAAGCTCGGCTCTTCAATCTCCCTGATCTCTCAGTTACCTCCCTCCTGTGGTTTCCTATTCCCTTGGCAGAGTCTTTTTTTTTTTCATGCTCTAGCCTCCTCTGGACCTCACCTGGAAAGATGTTTGGGGCCAGCATGTGAGGGGAAGTGCAGCCCTCTCAGGGGACCACCATGGAGGGAGGCATGGTGGTCTTCAGACCCCTCCAAGGACAAGGTGGGTCCAAGATATGGCCAGAGGGTCCCTGGAGCAGCCTTCCCTACACCCCCACCCTGCCCCTAGGCAGGATCTTTCCAGGGCCAATCCTGGAGCTTCTGGACTTTATTTTTAGTAATAAAGCCAATATTTCCATAACACTCCAGGGTGCCGAGTTGTGTATTAGGCGCTGTAGGGGCACAGGGATGAAGCAGCGGGGGCCAGACCCCCAGCTGCTAAACGTCAACAGAGAAGCTGGCTCATGGTGGTCCTCAAATATTATTTTCAACATCGACTCAGCTTGTCTCAAAGATCTTTTGATAGTAATTCATTTTTTAAGTTCTGGGAAGATCTATTTAAATGTTCACATTCTTCTGACCTGGCCCCACTCCCACCTCTAAAGTGGGAGAAAGCACCCTTCAGACCTTCCGCTCATGATTGATGGCCCTGCTCTGGCTTTGTATTCCTTGGCCTGTAGGTTTAGATCCCAGATTGTTTCAAAATGGCCAGAAGCAGTCAACATGGGGTCTCTCCAAAATCTTAGAGACACTAGGTCCCATGCTGGTAATATCATACAACTCAAGGAATTATTTAAAAAAAAAAAAATAGAATTTTCTGTTCTTTGTTGGTCAAGACTGAAGACTTTGCTTTTCGGGCAGCAAGGGATAGAATCCCAGGAAAGCCATTTTGCGAAGGAAAAGAAGAATATCTTGTTTAAGCTCATGCACGATATCTCAACGGAGGGGGGCTGGGAGCCTTGTACATATACCCACCCCCCAGCCCCACTGACAACCGAACTGTCTCTTAGGTGAGCGGATGGGATGCCGCAAGTGATCCTCTATCTCTGAGCCCATAGACTTGTAGGGGAGAGTTACAGGTGTTACTGATGGGGAAGATGAGAGGAGGTCTGTGAACAATTTTCCGTATTTCAAAGAGCTTAAAGGGAATTCCACGTTTGTTTGGATATGGGTTCCAGTGTCACCAAGACACGCCCCCCCCCTTTTTTTGCTTTTGGTAGTGTGGTTATACCGGGGACCACCTCATGCAAACCAGGATCTCTCCTGGGCCAAATGGAAATGCGATGAATCACCTGAGCTTTGACAGCAGGCATATCTGGGGTCAAGCCCCTGCTTGTCCGCTTCCTTGCAGAATGGCTTTGATGGAGCTTCCTGAACCTCCATTTTCTTGTCTGTGAACTAAGTATAGTAATAATACCCACTTCACAGAGTTGCTGGGGTTAGTCCACAGTAAGCCCTCGATTGAAGATAGCTATTACCATTAGTAGCTTTGATTAATGAAAAATGGGAAACTGATTCATTTAACAAAAATAGCACATGGGGGCGCCTGGCAGGCTCAATCAGTAGAGGGCGCCTCTCTTGATCTCAGGGTCATGAGTTCAAGCCCCACGTTGGATGTAGAGATTACATAAAAAATACAATCTTAAAAAAAAGAAAAGTATCCCAAAGGTAGGCAAAAATCTCACAAAGCTAATAGCTCGGAGATGGGTTGATTCTTTACACCAGGTGACAGCGATGTTTTGATTTTCTGTGTGACAGTGGAGGGGACCTATGTGCATGATTAAAATTTAATTAAGACACTTTCATTTCATTCCCTTGGGCTGACTATGCATGTCTTCTGGTGTCGTAAAACAGGCTCAGGACCATGGTGCAGGCTGCGTGCCCCGTGATGACCTCTTTTCAAGCCACCTCTGTGTCCTCTAGATGGAAAGCTGTTGATTGAAAAGGGCAGAACAATTCCCTCTGTCAGGATGGCTGCAGATCACATTCAATCAGGACAGCATTCTATTGATTCAAAAGACACACACGCGCGTACACACACACACACACACACACACACACACTTCCCAGCCGGTGACACTGGTGACCTGGGCAGAATGGGGGAGATCATCAGAGGCCAGTGTACCTGGGAAGAAGGTTTCAATCACACCACCGCCCAGTGGTGGGTAGAAGTAAGGAGGGCAAATGAAGCCCATTCTAGGATTTTGCTTAATTCTCAATAACCTCACGGCTACTCTTTGTTCTCGGAGGTCTTTCTCGGCAAATATGTGGAGACTCATGGTTTTTCTTCTTGTAAAAAACTACCGTGAACCTAAAAGTGCTCAAAAAATAAAGACTATAAAAAATACGTGCGTGCCTGTGTGTGTGTATGGTGTGTGTGCGTGCTGAAAGTAGTGCCAGGAAAATTAAAATCTGTTTCCCAACTTTTCTTCGTGCCGATATGTTACGTGACTTGAAGGCTAGAGCCTCGGATTTCCCTATTTATGGAGGTTGTGTGGAAATTTCCTGAGGAATGCCAGCCTTCCTCCCCTCTGTCCGGACACACGTGTTCCCTCGGCTCCCCTTGCAGTAGATGCTCTAGAAGCTCTCTTTTAGACTTTCTTTTTCACCATGCAAGGATGTTGCCATGAACAACAAGGCTTTTCTTTCTGCAGCTGAAGACTTCAGCTTTATGACAAATGGGATAAATTCATTCTCTCCTCTAGAAGACACTTGAAACGTAGTCGTTCATTGAAAGGGGTGGGGGAAACGCACTATTGAAATCCATTTAGTTTTAGTCCTGACTAAAATGAAAGAAATGGAGATTAACAATTCAAAAATGGAGCCTGTTAATTAAAATGAACTCCAATTATACAACGTGCCAGGCAGCTCACAGGGAATAATTTCTCTTCTGCTTGATTATGATGATGAAAACGTATCTTTTACTGGGATAAACTGAAGTCCTTCTTATCAGAGAGGAAAACTGTTTCCCAAGACTGGCCTCAGAAGTGTTTGTTTTTCTAGAAATAACAATAACAGAGCCTCTCAAATGACACATTGAAGAAAGTTGCTCTCTAGACCTAGCTCTGTATTAGTGTGGGTTTGAATATGGGGGACATTTTCTCACATAGGAATCTAAACTTAGTAAGCCAAATGCATTTAGATTTCTACAGTGGAAACTTCCAGAGTTGTACATACCTGAACAGGTACACAATTTCTAAATAATTCTGATTTACTGAAGACATACTCAAAACGCTCTGTGTCTGTGTCACGTGATTTACTGGATATGGTGGTTAGCATGCTTTCAAATTCCTCTCTTCCCAAAGGAGATGCTACAGGGCTAGTGCTACACAGTCATGTAGATATGACGTCGTTACGAAGCGAGATGTCACTGTTTAAGAAGACCTCCCAGAGAATGAAGTGATCGAAAAGGAAGTCGAGGAGTAGAACTACAGGCTTTCATCTCTGGAAAGATTCCAGCTCTACAAAAGGAGAGAACAAGTCTCTACCCTAAGAGCAGACCCCACCGGCTCCAGTGATTACAAGGGACACTCTCTGCCAGGGAAGCCATTTGCACCTGGCTCAAACCATTTTGCCCACCACTGGCCTTTGGACAACCTGCTAGTAAGGGAAAGAAAGGTTCTTTTATGTTTCAGTCTCGCTGCCTCTGAAACTGCCCTTCAGAAATCCTATCTTCCCCTCCTTCTTTCTTTTCTTGGCAACACTAAAAGTCCTTTGTAAACATCCTCCCGGAAAAGTCTCTGTAGATCTGTCTGATAAACTTCGAATGGGGGAGAGTTTAAACTCCTGTCTGAGAACAGATTAGATGGAGAGCTTAAGAGATTATTCCCTTCGAGAAGTAGCCGAAATCACCAAGCATGAAAAGGTGTCAAGTGAAACAGAAATGATGTAGTCCTGGTCTTCCAATCAGGGATTTTTTTCTCTCCCCAGAACCCAGAGTTCTCATGAGCCTTTATGCTCATCAGGAGGAAGGAAGGTCCAGGATCTTGATTCTAAATGCACAAAATTGGGAAAGCCAAGGTGATGAGACATTAAGAGATGGGCTCAAAGTTAGAGCTAACTGACAAAAAAAACACTCCAACCAAACAGAAGTAGCCCATCGAAGGGCACCTAGTTGGCTCAGTCAATAGAGTGTGCGACTCTTGATCTTGGGGTGGTGACTTTAAGCCCCACATTGGGTGTAGAGATTACTTAAAAATAAAGTCATATTTTAAAAAAAGTAAAAAAGAAACAGCCCACTGGGTCAGAAATAGAATTTCTTTTTTAAAGAATTTGTTGCTAACTCAGGTTTTATTTAACAAATCTGCCTGTCTCTCCTTCCTCCCATCCTTCTTCCATCATGGGCTAGAGAAAGTGTATTTGTCTCTTGAAGGCATTGATTTGATTTCTCCCTAAGTGTAAGATTCCCAGGGAACTACATTGGAGGAGGATATGGATCCTGGCCAATTTCAGGGATAGCTTTTTCACTCCCTCTTGTCCTACTCCCATTCTTTCCCCTTGAACTGTGGCTACTTGCTGTATGAGCAGGTAACAGTGGGAGTTTCCTATCCCAGGAGACATTGTCAGTGACTAGATAATGGTTTCTTCGAAGTAGGGGTGTTCCTGCACTGGATGGAAGGGGGACCAGAAAACCCCAAAGGTCCCTTTCAGTTTGAAGGCCCCTCAGTAATGTCCTAGAGTATCTCTGTGGTTCAGAAGCAATTGGTGTGGATCAAGAAATCAGACCCAGACCCTTACCCCTCTTCTAACCCAGAAGCTCAAACAGCAGGTATGGGGACATGGGTAATATGGTAGGCCAGGTGTTGAGTGATTGTGGAGAAGGCTGATCTAGACAATATTAAAGTAAAACAGTCAAATTGAAACCCTGCTCTTCTTTGAGTGGTGTCTCTTCAGTAAGACCATGATTCTAAGCTCCTAAATGACAATGTCTGTTTTTTTAAAAATTAAGCTTTCTTGAGGTATTCTTGCCATGAAATCAATTGCATATATCTAAAATACACAATTTGATATTTTGACATATGTATGCACCTGTGAAACCATCACCACAATCAAGATAGTGAATATATCCATCACCCACGAAAGTTTCCCCCTCTCCATTTGCGTCCCCACCCCCCCCAACCCTTGGTGCCCTCTTTGCCCCCTCCCCCACTCCCATCTCTAGGCAACTACATGATTTGCCTTATATTCCTATATTAGTTTGCATCTTGTAGAATGTCATATAAGTGGAATCATAAAGGAGTTACTCTTTATTTTCTTCTCTTTTTCCGGCTTCTTTCACTCAGCATGATTATTTTGAGATGCACCCTTGTTGTTGTATATATCAATAATTTATTCCATTTTATTGCTAGGTAGGAATCTATTGGAGGGAAATACTGCAATTTGTTTATCCATTCACTTATTGATAGACCTTTCTACCATTTCCAGTTTGGGGCTCTTACAAATAATGCTCCCTTTAATATTCAGGTATAAGTCTTTGTGTGGACATATGCTTTTATTTCTCTTGGGTGAGCACCGGGGAGTGGAAGGGCTGGGTCATATGTTAGGCACATGTTTAAAGAAACTGTTTTCCAAAATGTTTTTATTGTTTTACATTCTCACTGGTGGTGTGTGAGAGTTCCGGTTGTTCCATATCCTTGCCAACACTTGATACAGTTAGGGGTTTTTTTGTTCTATTTGGGCTAATTTTAGTGAGTGTGTCATGGGGACATGGTATCTCATTGTAATTTTAATTTGTGTTTCCCTAATGACAGACGACACATATCTTTTCTTTTTTTAAAGTTTTTTTTTTTTTTTTTAATTTATTTGACAGAGAAAGACACAGCAGAGAGGGAACATAAGCAGGGGGAGTGGGAGAGGGAGAAGCAGGCTTCCCACCGAGAAGGGAGCCTGATGTGGGGCTCGAGCCTAGGACCCTGAGATCATGAACTGAGCCAAAGGCAAACGCTTAAGGACTGAGCCACCCAGGTGCCCCGATATATATCTTTTCATGAGTTGTTTGCCATCTATATTCTTCTTAGATAAAACATCTGTTTAAATCTTTTGCCTATTTTTAAATTGGTTTCTTTGTTTTCCTATTATTGAGGGGTTTTTTTTCCCCCAAAGATTTTATTTATTTATTTAACAGAGCGAAAGTGAGATCACAAGTAGGCAGTGGTGGGGGGAAGCAGGCTCCCCGTTGAGCAGGGAGCCCGATGTGGGTCTCAATCCCAGGACTCTGAGATCATGACCTGAGCCCAAGGCAGAGGCTTAACCCACTGAGCCACCCAGGTGCCCCTATTATTGAGTTTTAAAACTTTTTGGTTTTTAATTTTTTAATTTTTAAAAAAGACTTTATTTATTTGTTTGAGAGAGAGAGTGAGAGAGAGAGAACAGGAGCAGGGAGGAGGGTCAGAGGGAGAAGCAGACTCCCTGCTGAGCAGGGGTCCTGCCCCAGGACTTGATCCTGAGACTCCAGGATCATGACAGTAGCTGAAGGCAAACACCCAATCAACTGAGCCACCCAGGTGCCCCGAGTTTAAAAGTTTTTAAATTTAATTTGGGTGCAATCCTCTTATCAGATCTGTGATATTCTCCAAATTCTTTTTTCTTTTTTTCTCCAAAGTGTTTTTGTTTATTTATTTGTTTTTTATTTTCAAAACATTGTTTTTGGAAGAGAAGCTCTTAATTTTGGTAAATTCTAATTTGCTGAATTTTTGTAAAGCACTGTGCTTTTTGGTGTTGTATCTAAGAAATACTGGCCTAATCCTGGGTCACAGGATTTTCTCCTATGTTTCTTAGAGAAATTTTGTAGTTTTAGGGGCACCTGGGTGGCTCAGTGGGTTAAGCATCTGCCTTCAGCTCAGGTCATGATCCCAGGGTCCTGGGATTGAGCCCCGCATCAGGCTCTCTGCTCAGTGGGGAGTCTGCCTCTCCCTCTCTCTCTCTGCCCCCCTCCCTGTTTGTGCTCTCTCTTTCTCTCAAATAAATAAATAAAAAGTCTTTTAAAAAAAGAAATTTTATAGTTTTACATTTTATATTTATATCTTAAGATGTATCATGGGTTATTTCTTGAACACGACAGGAGGCATAGATGGAAGTTCCTTTTTTTTTTTTTTTGCATTGTTATCCAATTGTTCCAGTGAAGTTTGTTTAAGTAGATCACTTTTTCTTCACTCAATTTTAGTTTATGCCTCTGTATACATGTGGTATCCACGTGTAGATTCTCTGTACTATTTTATTGATCAGTTTGCCCATTGCTACACCAATGTCATATTGTCAAGATTACTGTAGCTTTAAATGAGTCTTGAAATACGTGTATAAGTCTTCAGTTTTGTTCTTTTTCAGAAGTGTTTTGGCTATTCTAGTTTCTTTGCATTTCTAAATTGGACAGGACTAGCCTCATGTGGGACACACAGATGAGAGTCCAAACTTCCCACACTCGCCATCAGCTCCTTATAAAAAAGGATTCAGAGATAGATAGTCATTACACCTTTATTTATTTTTATTTATTTATTTATTTATTTATTTATTTATTTATGTGACAGAGAGAGATCGCAAGTAGGCAGAGAGGCAGGCAGAGAGAGAGGGGGAAGCAGGCTCCCTGCGGAGCAGAAAGCCTGATGTGGGGCTTGATCCCAGGACCCTGGGATCATGACCCGAGCCGAAGGCAGAGGCTTTAACCCACTGAGCCACCCAAGTGCCCCTATACCTTTATTTAGAAGTAAGTACACAAGTATCTTGAAAGATACGTGTTTGATAACTCGAAAGACAGGAAGTGAGAGAGGAGGGAAGATAAAGTTTATGGAAGAGATGAAATTTATTGGTAGAAATTTGATAAGTAGGGAGTAGACAGGACATGAGTTAGCATCTAGAGAGAATTATATAAAATACTTTCAGCAAGAATTCCAATTGGATTGTGAGAAAGGGTGTATAAAAAGTACAATGGGAGACAAAGCTGAAAAAAGGGGCTGTCTTCAGACTGTAGAGAGTCTTGAAATGGAGGTTGAAGAGTTTGTGCTTAATTTTCCGGGTGATGAGGAGCCATGGAGTTGTTTTGTTTTGTTTTGTTTCAGAGAGAGAAGGTTTCTAATTGGGAGGGGATTGTCATGGGAGTTGAACCCACGGCATTAGCTGAACCACTTGAAGCTCACGTCCTGTTACAGATCCAATCACATCTCACCTGCTGGCCCCTAGACGCAGGAGGAGGAGGAAGAAGAGGAAGGGAGGACTAGGACTTGTGGGAGAGGCTGATTGGCAGCAGGGCTTTAATTTCAATGGAATGTTTTCATGGGCATTGCCTTTCCCTTCCTGGATGGGTGAATGAGTGGAGTTTCCTTGGGAGTGTTTTTCTTGGGCACTTTCATTGGGTTTCAACTAAAAACACAGGATATTGGTATGGATCTTCATGGTTTAGGTTGAATTGCAGGCCACCACCAAAACTTCCTTGAGGTTACATTCTATCCAACCCTTCTCGTTGCTCAGATGCCAACCAAACACAGATGTATAGAATGCCGAAGCTGGAAAGGGCCTCCGGGACCATCTGAACCAAACTTCTCCTCTTATTCCCACTGTTCTGTGGAAAAGTGAGAGCGGGAGAGTGACTCAATTCCAATAATGTGAATCTGATGGTACCATTTACTCTGTAGAACCCTTCAGTGGCAGCCCAAGGTCTTTAGCTGGTGTGACCATGCATCCTGGTTTGCCCAGAATAGTCCTAGTTCTTCCTTGTTCCTCTGGTGCAATTATTCATAGTGACCCCATTCACTCTCCAAAGTGGACCAATCTGGATGAGAAACTGTATGGTCACCCTAAGTACTGGGTATGGCCCCAACTATGGGGCAGAGAGTGGAGTCAGGCATGGGGGTAGGGGGGTAGGCTCTTAGAGTTACTGTAGATGGTCTGTGAGTCCATCATGCTTCTAGAGTTTCTCAGTCAAAATAAGACTACTACATTTCAATCATCTAAGGTAAATGTTGAAGTCACATATAGGAATCCCTGGAAAATACGGGGACATAATGACCTAAGGGATCCAGCCCTCCTTATCTGCCCTTTCCCCTCCCTGCTTATCTCCTAAACACCTGTGGTCCTGCCCTAGGGGTCATTCATGGTGACAGGACTCTGTCACACCATTTCAGGACTCAGTGCTTTTGAACATGTTTCTGTCTGCTGGAAGACACGGGCCACCCCCACTCCCTGCCTTGTCGGACCCTTGAATGCTCCCCTTCTTTCAAAGCTCAGAGTTGCCACTCCCCTGTCCTCCTTCCCCACAAAGGGCAGGCCTGAGCTCTCTTTTCTGAGCCTCCCTGTGCCCTGTTCTCTTCTGTCCTGGCACCAGCCCATTAACACTCTATATGGGCTGTATCTGTGGATGTGCGTGTCTCCCTCCTGGTGTGTGAGCACCTCAAGGGCCTGGGCTGTCTCAGCTCTGAGCATGGTGCCTGGCCCAAGGAAGGAATGCAGGAAACGTTTGCCAAGTGCATTCATTCAGTCAGTATTGAGCATTCATTTTGTTCCAAGCACAATACTGCAGGGGACCCGGAAGGGCACGCAGCAGCATCCCTGTGGCTGGACCTCAGAGTCCAATCCGTGAGCCGATGCATGTCTGAGCTGCCTGGAACCTTGGGTTCCTCTCAGGAAGCCAGAACCCTTCAGAACAAATCAGTCTTTTTCCTTGCAGCTTCTTTGTGAATTAAGAAGCATAAATCTCTGATCTATTTAAAAACAGGGAAAGGGAAGTCTATGGAAGCTAAAATAACTTTCTCAAGGTCACCGAATTGTGTGGTTGGTCCCCTGGGAGAGAAGCCTTGTGCCTTGGGCCCAGCTTCATCTGGGGGGAGGGGTGACTGTGATCCCACAAAGCCCTGCCCACTCACATGGGAGGTGGGGGAGAGGGTCCCCAGGGTTGTCTGTAGGAGACAGGCAGGCTGTGTTGGTGCCTGTCACCAGACAGGGGCCCTTCCCAGGAGCTGGTTCAAAGCCTCAGAGGCTGAGCAGAAGCCAGCAGAAGCCCCTTCAATGTTTGTGGTGAGGAGGGCTCTGCTCCTCACGGTTTATTTGTGCAATTCCTGGAGTGAGAGGGAAGGTTTGCAGCTGGGGCTGAAGTCAATACCAGGTCCCAAGATGCTCCACCAATGATAATGCAAAGCCCTGAAGCCAAAGAAGAGGGAGGTGGGAGGGAGAGAGGAGGGGGAAGCAGGAAGCGGGAAGGAAAGTGGAGTGTGGGGGTGGGGAGGAGGAGGGTGGGGGGGCATGGGGAGGGAGAGAGATTGAAATCTGGAGACCCTCAGGCTGAGCTGAGATTCAGCTGTGGAGGGGGAGGAAAGATTCAGTTTGCCCTCAGAATTCTGTCAATCTGTCTCCTTCTCTCTCTCCCTCTCTCTCTCTCTCCACACCCACCACCCCACTTTGTCACCCCAGTTCATTTCTGCCTTGAAACAGCTCCCCCCATCCCAGCTCAGAGCATTCTTTCTCCTTGCATTTGGAGGTTTGGCGACTTTGGGCTGCCCCTGGGTTCCCAATTCAGGACTCCTCCTTCCCGCCTTCATCCCTCCTGAATTCCATATTTGAACTCTCTTGGGGACAGAGAAGAGTGAGGCTGAGAGGGGGCTTCCCATAGACCTGAAGGGAAAGGGGACAGTTCCTACGGGAGGTGGCAAGTCTCCCTGTCAGGCTGGGGATGGTGCGGGCCCTGCGCTCCAGCAGAAGCACAGGCCTGCCTGCTGTTCAGCCCGCGGCCTGGGAGCTTGCCCAGTCTCCCTTGAGGTAGGGACTCCAGCTCTGAGCCTCTCTGTTAGACGCCATAGCAGGCTCTCCCAGTTCTAAGCAAATAAAAAGCCACAGGGACGGCAAAGAAAGTGACTTGGAGGTGGTGGAGGAATGCCAGCTGCTGGCATTTCTGAACCCTGAGACCCAAAGTACTCAGCAACCCTCAGGCTTTGCCAGGGGCCTCTCTCCGGCAAGCCCTGGGCCTTCTCCCACCTCTGACACTGCGTCTCTCTGCTGCTTGAATCTGCCGCCAGAGGTAGATTCCTCCTGGTCACTTGCCCACCAATGACCACATACGCCCTTCCACTTCTTGGGGTCACTTCCCTCCTCTGTGGGCCCATCAATGCACCCAAGTATAGCTGAGTGAAAAGAGAAATATATAGAGAAAAAGAGAGGGCATTCCTGTTCACTGAGGGGTTGTGGTGTGAAGGGGGTGCCATCTTGAACTTCAGTCTGGAAGGTTGAGTCTGCGGTGTGCTAGGACACCCTGTGCAGCGACTCCCCTCACCCTTCCTTCCAGGTAATCTGGCAAACATCCAGAAAATGGGTGCTGCTGCAAGAGGGCCCAGCAGGGTGGCCAGAGCCCTCCCCAGAGCCTCCTGGGTCCGGTGTCCTGGACATCCTCCCTGCCTCCCCTTCCTCCTTCCCACTTAGCTCACTTGAGTCAGGAAGGCATAGATTCGGGGCCTGATCTAGTGCCCAGCACACATCAGGGGCTAAACATGTTAGTTGAATGAACAAGGGAATGAGTGAATGATGAAAACATGAACCAACTAGAGAGGGGGAATAACACAAGACGGTAGGTGGAAATCGGAAGGGGCAGAGCCTGGGGATGAGGGTGGGAGGTGAGAGGTTAAAAGGGAGTTCTGTGTTCTGGGGCAGATAATGTGCACTTGGAGTTCACGAGTCACACCCAGCTAACTGTGACACTGGCATAAATAGTTCCACAGCTCACACTGTCGGCACGCACAGACCCCCCATTCGGCAATAGGCGTATTGGGACAGTAATTCAGGGGATTCTGTCTCAAAGCTGGAGGACCCCTGGGACCATGGGATCCCACCCTCTTAAATAACAGGAAACGACTTAAAGGCAGGTGAGTGACATTGCCAAGGTCATTCCGAGTTGGAGCAGGGCCCATACCATCTCCAGGTCACGTTCTTCTGGCTCCACCTGTCCTCCTCCAGGGGATTTGAAGAGGCAGCTTTTCCTGGACAACATTGATTGATGGTTGTGACTCATAAGCACATGGAACCAGTCAGACCTGGCCTTTCTCTGCCCTCCCTTTTGAAATCACCTCTAGCCCCGGAGCCTCCTGTAACCTCTTCTCTGCTTCGCTGGCTGCTCTCACCTACCAAGCTGCCTACAATTCCCAGGCTTTCAAAAAAGAAGCACACATTTCCCTTGAATCACCTGAGGGGGCCCTTTATGTGAAATCCTTTGTTGGGGCACCTGGGTGGCTCAGTTCCTAAGCGTCTGCCTTCGGCTCAGATCATGATCCCAGGGTCCTGGGTTGAGCCCCACATCAAGCTCCCTGCTCAGCCAGAAACCTGCTTCTCCCTCTCCCATTCCCCTTGCTTGTGTTCCCCCTCTAGTTGTCTTTCTCTCTGTCAAATAAATGGATAAAATCTTAAAAAAAAAAAAAAAAAAAAAGAAAAAAAAAAAAAAAAAAAACCTTAAAAAAAAAAAAAGAAATTCTTTGTTGATACCTAAATTCCCCAGCAATTGAGAGTGTCTCACTCATCTGTTTCTCTACAGAGACAGCACATAGTAGGTGCTCAGTCAGAGTGTGCTGTTGGGAGGAGGTGGGGAAGGACGGAGACCAGAACTCTAGGCAACCTGGGGAGTCATGAGTTTTGAGCTTTGTTAGTGGGTCTTCTCAGCAAAGTCCTGCCCCTATGGTGTGGCCTGGAGTAATGCCTTTCTGTGCCTGTTAGACAAGCAATAAGTGTTTGCTCTTAGACATGCATTTATACTCAAATATATGCAAAGGATTGAACTCGGCTCCCAAAGCAAGTTAAAATCAAACCAGATCAAGTTGGTAGGGAAGAGTTCAGTAATGGAGACTGCTGCTGGTGCAGGCTTGTGAGCCCCTTGCCTTTGCACATGAATTTCCAGAGATGCAAGCACAGGCTTCCTTCAGTAGCAATTTATGACTCAGTTCACTTCCAGTCTAATTCCGGAGTTGGTATCTCACGGCCATGACTAGTCAGGAGCAGCTGTGGGACAGGCACTGGTAGAGGACACATCATGTGAATTTTGTTTTGATGGCTCTTTTGGAGTGGAGTCTGCAAAATTACATATTCAGTTACTTAAATGTTTCAATCAAGAGGGAAAAGAAAAACCCAAGGAATGGCTTTCAACCGTACTTCAAAGATGGCAGCATTTTTAAGGTCATAACCAAAGTCAAGGAGGAGTTTAGAGATTCTCAGCCTGGACTTGTCATAACCCATAGTGTTTCTTGTAATTTCGAGTGATGTCAGAGGTTGTTTAAAATACAATGAAGTATACTTTAGCCTCAAAATTCACACACACACACACACGCACACACATACACACATACGCACACGCACACACACCCGCACACCATATGATGCTTCGTTATGTATATTTGCCATGGAACACTTTTGCTAAGAGTTGGATTGTGGGACGAGCACAAGCAAGAAATCGAGCAGCAAGTAGGCAACTCATATCCACACGCCGCAAAGTCACTGGAATTGCCTCTAAAAGAAAAAAAAATTTACAAAATAAAAACTCTCAAAGAAGAAAAAAACACAAAACTTTGTACGGAGAGGGAAATTCTTATTAAAGGGGCATAATACATGGAAGCAAACCCTGAAAGCTGTCAATGTTTGGCTAGCATCGTTCCGTGGTGGTTAGGGATATTTTGGAAAATAAAATAACTTTACTGTCATAAGTTACTGGAGCAAGCGTGTCGAAGTGGACCAAACTGGGCCCTGGGTTTTAACTGTATTAGGTAAAGGGCACAGCAGGAAATAAGGCTAACAGGAGGGGTGGGGCTGGTCTTTGAGGGGTCTTATAGACCTTCTGAAGGAGTTTGAACCTCACAGGCAGGGAGAGCTATGGAAGATGTTGCAGGGGAGAGGGAAGAAGGTGGGTGTTGTGTTTAGCAGAACGTGTCAGTAGCCCCATGGAGAGAGATTGGCAGAGGGGGAGGCAAAAAGCCCAGTTCAGAGACTGTAGCACTAACTGATGTGTGAAATAGGGAAGACATCTGAGCTGGGGTAAAGATGATGGGCTAGCTGTGGGGGTATTTAGATAGAATTATCCAAGCTCTTGGTGGATGTGATAGCAGGTAGGCGTGAGGGAAAGAGAGGACTAAAAGACTGCTCTGAGCCCGGGGATCTGGGACGACGATGGTCATTAGATCCTCCAGTGTTCTTCTGGCTAGAATGGCAGCCACTGGCCACAGGTGTCTGTTGAGCCCCTGAAATATGGTCAGTCTCCACTGAAAGGAGCTGTCACTGTAGCATATACACACATTTCAAAGACTCTGTACCAAAAAGGAATGTAAAATACCCCATTAATCATATTGCATGTGGATTACATGTTGAAATATTTTGGGTATATCATAGGGTTAAATAAAATATTAAAATTTATTAGACTTTTTAAAATATACTTTTAAATAATGTGGCTACTAGAAAATTTCAAATTGCCTCTGCTGCTGGCATGCGATCTCTCTTGGGCAATGCTGCTCCTATGGCTTCCCATTAATCCTCGATTCACATCCAAATTTCTCACCATGACTGTCAAGGCCCTCTGCGATCTGACCTCTGCCAACCTTGCTGGCCTCAGCGTGGGCCACACTCCCTTTGGTCAGCATGTTTCAGGCACGCTGGCCTTTCTGGTCTCCCAGCATGCCAGTGCTCTTCCCTGCCTCGAGGACTTGGCCCTGGCTGTGCCTCTGCCTGTATGTTCTCTCCCGAGATCTTAACCTGTTGGATCCTTTCACCATTCACATGCCATCAGCGCAGACATTGTCTTTTGAGAGTGCTTCTTTTGACCACAGCTGTTTCTAAAACAATTTTATCTCCTTCCTACAATATCACGCTATCCTCTTGCCTTTTTATTTTCCTCAGAACACTTCCTCTGTATGGAGATTACCTTGCCAATTGTTTTGTTTGATGCTTTCCTCTCTCTTCCTGATTACTATTTAAATTCCTAGAAGGCAGGGACCCTGTCTTTGTCCCTTTTGTATTGCCAGTGCCTAGCACAGTGCCTGGGACATAACGGGTATACAGTCAATATGGGTGAAGGAATGAATGGAGAAATACAGAAACATTGAAAAGTGGAAGGTTTGGAGAGTGTCTGAATTGTTATTTGCTGTGTAAAAACCCCATCCCTAAACTTAGTGGCTGGAGAATGGACACCGGCCGGCCGGGACGATGAGAACAGAAGCTACATCTTACTGTCTGAATTAGCCTGACTTCATGCTCTTTCTCTGTCTTCATTAGCAGAACTTTAGTATTCCTCTTTGTTAGTATGACCCTAGTTCTCCAGGAGTCTCCTGCTCAGGGAAATGGTTCGATTGTTCATTAAAGGAATTTCCCTTCCACTCTTCAAGGGAGATAGTGACAGACAATGTGTCCTAAAATCCTCTGAATTGCTCAGCTGAAAATCCTTGCCTTGGGTTTCCAGCAGTCTTGGATTGTCACGGGGTGATTCTTGCCCAATTCTAATTATATCCCCATATGGAAAGACTGCCTTAGACCAGGCTTCTAGTTATCAATAAATTCTGACCTTCTCTCCTGTCTTGGAGATGCTGACGAAGCTCTGCTAGGGGTTCTCCCTTACTACAGTAAGCAGTGAATTTATCTTTGTCTTATCCACAGACCGTGTTCATTTTCCTTGGGGCCAGCTTTTTAGGCTTAACAGAACAACTGTCATCATGTGGGATGACGGGGCTCCGCTGGCCAGCTCTTCTTCTTTTTTTTTTTTTTAAGATTTTTATTTTATTTATTTGACAGAGATCACAAGTAGACAGAGAGGCAGGCAGAGAGAGAGGAGGAAGCGGGCTCTCTGCTCAGCAGAGAGCCCGATGTGGGGCTCGATCCCAGGACCCTGGGATCATGACCTGAGCCGAAGGCAGAGGCTTTAACCCGCTGAGCCACCCAGGCGCCCTGGCCAGCTCTTCTTTTCCACATGCTGCGCTGCCATTGTCTTAGGACTCCACCAGCTGAAACATCCAAGATGGCTGCCTGGAACGTCTGGTGCCTTGGTGGTGATGGCCGGAAGGCTGACCTCAGCCAGGATGCTGGGATGGCAGGACCTCTGTCTCTCTCTCCAGGTGGAGAGGTGTTGAGGTCTCTCCCTCTCCTGCGGCTGCCCTCTCCCACTCTCTCTCTCTCCATCAGTGTAGCTGAATTCTCACAATGGCAGCTCAGGGCTCCCCGATGTACAAGAGCGAGGCTGCCAGTCCTTCTTAAGGCTTAGGCCTGGAACAGCAGCACTCTACTACCTTCTGCTCATTGAAACAGTCACAGGGCCAGCATCAAGGGAAGGAGAAAAAACTCCACCTCTCGACTGCAGTCATGACATCTTGATCTCCCAGAGAGCTGAATTCAGAGACTTAGATGCTCGTTAGTCATTACGACTGGGGAGAAGAGTGGAGCCAGAGGCTGAAGCAAGGCTGAGAAGATGGGGAGGCTTCTCCTCGATCCTCAAGGTGAAGCCCTGGGGCTGAGTCAATCCTGTCCTACAAGCAGAGGAGCCTAACAATGTTTCTGAGAAGCCACAGTATGCCAGGCACTCCCTGGGCTGATCTTAACAGATGGATGCAGAGAAAAGCATCTGATTGTCCCTGTGCGCCAGCCTCGCCGTGAGAGACCCAACAAAGACACTCAGGACTCCGGAAGATGGTAATTAAATGATGAGCTGAACTGTCCTGATTATTAGCATATAGGGGGCATTCGGAAAGGAGAAATAGTTTCTCCAAGCTATTGCCCAAGACTCATTTTCTTAAAATAGAAACACCAGTTATAAAAGGAGCGTACGTACTTTACAGAGTATCTGGAAAATGGGGAAAGGAAAAACCCCACTGATCTGCTTCTTCCCTAACCCAGGCACTTGGACAGCGCCTCCCAGCCTTGTCCTGTGAGTGGGTGCAGTGCACATACCTGGGAACTGTTAAGTAACGGGTGGCTTTGGGGGGCTTGCTCAGAGGGATACAGAGAGGACTTCTCGGTCCTTTACAAAGGAACCCGCTGGGAGAAGTGGCTCCATTGGGGCTCTTCTTGGGTCTCCTGTCATTCATCAAACCAGGACAGCCAGAGTGAGTGGCAGGCAAGGGCGATATGAAGAGTCTCCCAGGAACTCTGAGGAAGTCAGGGCTTGGAGGATCCCTGGTGTGGAGAACAGGTGCACGGGGGTCCAATGCTGTGCCTGGAGGTAGGAAAAAGAGGGACGGAAAGAGGCAAGAAAGGAGGGAGGACACACCAACACAAAGGTTGCCTTGGGGTGCAGGGTAGGGGCAGTGTGAGCCCTCTCTGTGGCCCTGGGTGCCATGGTCAACCATTCATAAGCCTTGCCCAGGCTGGCCGGAGGTAACATCTTCTGTCTTCACTGACTGGGTCCCCAAAATTGGATTAGGCTTTTTGTTGACTGACATTCAGGGCTTCAGGAGTTACCTCCTCAGTGAGGCCTTCCCCGATTACCCATTCTAAATTAGACCCTAGCCCCACTTCAGTCCCCTTCTGCCCTGTGTCCTGTTTTAGTTTCCTCTTAGTATCTACCATGAGCTGACATTCTCTCCTTCATTTCTTTCTTTCTTTTCTTTTTTATTGCCTTCTGCACGTGGAAATGGAATGTGTGCTGAGAGCCATGGCCTCCCTATCTTGTTCCTTGCAGAAACTCTGGTGCCTGGAACAGTGCCTGGCACAGAATAGGCAATGCGGTAACCCCTAGTGATTGCCTAGCCAGTCCCCACCGGGAGCTGCTCGGTTGGCCAGTGACCCATCCTGGGCAGGATGCCCCTCCCTGCAGGTACTGGGCCCCCAGCTGCAGGTGACCCTAACAAACACTAGCTTCTCCTCTAAAGAAAACCCTCAGGTAAGAGAGGCTCATTTTGATCTACCACAAAGCCAAATGCGAACCACTGACTGCTCCAGGCAGGAGAGAAAAGCCAAACATAGCGTATCTAGAAAGTTAGCAACTGCTTCACTGCTAGGGAACATTCAGCTTACAGAGACCGTAAATGCAAGAAGCATTTTTTCTGGGGTGGCCTCATCTGTAGCTGGTGCTCTGGGATCACGTGTTACACCCTTCTGTGCCTTCCCCCTCTGCTTTCTCTGGGTCCCAGTGTGACTCGTTCACCTATTGCAGGATGGCTCTATTTCAAAACAGCCATGCACGTAAGACCTTCAAAATCGGAAGGCTTTTCTTCCTTCTTAAAGTTGGAGATTTCCTTCCCGATTCCCTCTACAGAATTTTTTATTCTGAAAAATTCCTGGTGATGCATTTGTGTTGAGGATCATGAATCTTTCTGTTGAAAAAAACAAAACAAAACAAAAAACAAAAAACAAAAAAACCCCAACTTGCCTTTGATTGCATTTATTCTCTGACACCTGGGAGACGAGGGGAAGGAACCTGCAGTTCTCGTGCCTGAGAGATTTCAGTTATGTGTATTAAGGCAGCAAAGCAGGACTAAGGAGAACAGATTTCCAGCTGCTCTGACTTGGTTCACGTTACATATGTAGCAAAAGTGATGGACCGGGGGGACTGAATGTAGGCTTCCCTTAGAAGTCAGCAGGGAAGGGGTACTTGGGCAACCACTGAGACAGGCGTTAGAGCAGGACTCAGGCCCCTCCAGTGCTGCAGAGAACGAGGGAAGGCTAGCGCTCCAGCCAGAAGATGCGGGTTCCAGAGACCCCTCTCTGCTACTTTCTAGCTGCCTCCGGGCCAAACCAACTACTATCTTTGAGTCCTGCTTACGTCTGTGGATTGCTTGGGAATCAAATGAGGTGGTGTTTACGAAAGCATTTTGTGAACGTTGAAGTATTATTCAAACATTGGTTATTGTTTTTATTAATACCCAGCCCCTTACTATGCTGGGATACAGATTTCTGGATGTCTTCTGGGTGGCAGGCACTGTGCCATATGCTGAAAGTACAGAAAAATATGTTGTTTCTGCCTCTAAAAAACTTGCCCAGTCTGGGTTGGGGAGACAGAGAAACAGAGACTCTAATCCAGTAGCATCAGTGCTGTGTTCGAGGCCCCAGGATGGGGCAGAAGGAAAGGGGTCCTGGCAGGGAACTGGAGGCATCCTGATGGGCTTTCAGAAGCAGGCAGGTGGAGCAAAATCTTGTGGGACCCATGGGGTAGCAGGTCCCTAGATGGAGAAGTGGAGGAGGGGCGCCCCAGCACAGGACAGTGTGTGTAAAGGGAAAGAAGCCAGAGGGAGCTTGGAGGGCACTGAAGCAGCCCGGCATGTGGGTGGTGCATGGATAGGACGCAGCTTCCTTAGGGTCAGTAAGGCAGGTGAATAGGCTGGGAGCAAATCACACAAGTTTTTCAGTCTCAGAGGCGATAGGAAGCCTCTGGAAGTTTTCTCCCACTGATGTGGTTGCTGGGATAGATGATGGGATATAGCTGATGGTTTGGGGAGGGAGCATGACTGAAGGCAAGGAGCTCAGGCTGGAGGAGGGCAAAGCAAAAGCCCAAAACTCCTGGTGACCCCTGACACTCAGGGAGGAGATGAGTAGGGCGGAGGAAGTCACGTTGAGCCCGGGAGGCAGAGATAGGCATCTCATAGGCACAGGGTTTGAGACATACTGACTGTCTGGTGGGCAGCAGGGCTCTGGTTTGGAGCTCAGGAGAGAATTCTAGATGGGAGATGGCAGATTTGATGGTCTTCGTGCAGATGCCAGTCACTGCCGTGGGTGGCCAAGCATCAAGGGAAACAGGACATGAATGGGGTTTTCAGGGGCAATGACCTTAATGGGGTGAGTACAAGGAAAGAATCCAATGATGGATGTTGAGAAGTTGCTAGACAGGTTGGAAGAAGTTAGGAGGAAGATATGCCCCAGGGGCTAACGAAGGAGGGAATTTCAAGGATAGAGTTTGCACCTGGTCGAAACCTCAGGAATGCTGCTGACAGAGGAGAAGACAGAAAAGTGACTATCTGGCTTGTTCACCGAGTTTTGCCCTGGCCAGAAAATTCTGTGGAGAGGGGGACACAGAAGCCTGGCTGCGAAGGTGGCCATGAGAAGACTGAGACAGTGGGGGCCGCGAGGGACATGTCAGGAGCTTCCTGGTGAGAAGGGAGAGAAGTTGCTGGTGGAGAGAGCAGCACGCTTGAAGTTGGCTCTGTGGAGACTGTGGAGAAATAAATGTGATTCTAGGCTGCGGAGAAAAGTAAAAATAAGATAAGGGAGGTTGAAAGTCAGGAATAAAAGTGGATGTTTTGGTGGCCCACACCTTCCATGAAGGGGAAAGGGGTGGCATCACAGCCCATCTCTGAAAAAGGAGGGAGGAACAGCCAGGTGAAGGCGAGCTTGAGGGAGGTCAGGAGATGAGGAGGAACGGAGATTAAAGAGAACTGGATGCCACCAAGGACAGATCTTCACCCGAAGAAGGAGGAGCCATGGTTTGGCAAGGGTCTGGGGAGGCAGAGACTGTGTCCTCACTCATAGCCCATGGCATCCATGCTCCCTGACCCAGGTACAAACCCCGACTTCCGGGACCCCATTCCCCAGCCTGGGTGTGCACACTCCTCACCCTGCCCCCCCACCCGACTTCCCCCCTACTGGCGCCCTGGGTGGGGGACATGAAGAGTCATTCATCCAGCAGGCTCACAACAAAGGGAGAACCAGACAATGAGGGGGTTCACACCCAGGCTGCGGGTAAAGGGGAATCCACTGAAAACAGAAAAAGTTTCCAGGGAGTACAGTGGAGAGGCTGAGGGGGGTCCTGGCAAAGGAGAGAAAGCACAGAGCTGAGGCCGGGACCCCAGGCTGGAAGCCGTGGGCTAACCCTAAAAGCTGACTTTTAAAGAGGAAGCTGAATTCAGCCTGCCATCAGGTTAGACACTGATTGCCAGATTTCAAGATGATGGACTGTGGGAAAGGCAACTTCTCTTTTTTAAGCCAGTGTAGGTTTAAATATGACTCTGGCCTGAGGTCTCTGTGACTTGGTGAGGCGAGAGCAACATTTTAAGTTATCCTTTTTGTTTTAAAGATTTTATTTATTTGTTTTCAGAGAGAGAGAGAGAGAGAGAGAGAGAGAGTGCACAAGTAGGCAGAGTGGCAGGCAGAGGAGAGAGAGAAGCAGGCTCCCCACTGAGCAAGGAGCCGGATGCAGGACTAGATCCCAGGACCCTAGGATCATGACCTGAGCTGAAGGCAGACACTTAACCCACTGAGCCACCCAGGTGTCCCTAAGTTATCCTTTCTGAAAGGCTCCCAGCATTCAACTGCTTCAAAAATGCCTCTTCTGTGGCTGTTTTGAACCGACAATGAAATCTCAAACATTTCACACAAAAGTAGTTTCAGGGTTCCCTAGAGGATCATATATTATGCATCCCCTCCAACCTCGGCCTCCCCATCTTGCCCCTGCCCCTACCCTGAAACAGGAAAACAAAAATAGCACGAATGAGGCAGGGCTCAGGTTATGACGGGAGGTCCCACGGATCTGCCTCTTGCTTTACAGGTGTTTGGACAGAACAGACCCAGGGAAGCCCCTTCTACCAGCCTCCTACCACCCTCCAACCTTTGTTCTAGATGCAACCTTCGGAGCCATCTTCCTGGCCACCCTCTGCCTCCTGGATGGCCAACACCCTCTTTTGAGCTTAGCTCCTTATTACAGATCCACCAGATCTCCCAGATTCGTGAGAATTATTCCACTAAGGTGGAGGCTGCTATCGGCCCTGCTCAACATCCATCCGCGGGGTCCTACCCCTCCCTCTGTCTGGGCTCCTATTTCCACAACCACAGTGTGGCTCTGGAGGGCGTGGCCCAGGAGAAGCACTAGGGCACTGAGCTTCTCTTGCAGGTGCAAAACCAGTCCAGTGGCAGGGCCCTCTTCTAGGACGTGCAGAAGCCGTCCCAAGATGAGTGGGGGGGGAACCCTGGATGCCATGGAAGGCGCCCTGGTTCCAGAGAAGAGCCTGGGCCAGTCCCTTTGGAATCTGCCTGCTCTGGGTTCTACCTGCTCAGGCCCCCACCCCTGTGACTTCCTGGAGAGCCACTTCCTAGATGAGGAGGTGAGAGTCAGCAAGTAGATGGGCGGCCACCCACCTAGGAGACTCCAGAGCCCAGCAGCCTTCCAGGGGCCCCTCTGGCCTCTCCCTGGTCCCAGGGATTGTGCCTGAGCATCTCTCTGCAACCACTAGGCATCTTTTTAACCGCCCTGGAGCTCTCTCCCAAGCCTGGATCAAATGGACCACAATAAAGCTTTTTGCTGCCAAAAAACCAAAAAACAAAAAGCACACAAATGAGTCTTTAGTTCGGATTTTTTTTGTTTTGTTTTGTTTTTGTTTTTGAGGCTTGCTCTCTTCTGCAAGGCATTAATGGCCAATTCCCCAGTTACCTTGTTATGTAGAGTTTCAAGGGAAATATCTGTGTGATTCTGCAAGATTCTGTTTGTTTGTTTTTTCATATTTTATTTATTTATTTGAGAGAGAGAGCGCATGCACACAAGCAGGAGGAGGAGCAAAGGGAGAGGGAGAAGCAGACTCCCCTGCTTCTCTCATGCGAGGGAGCCTGACATGGACTCAATCTCAGGACTTCAGGACCATGACCCCAGCTGAAGGCAGATGCTTAAATGGCTGAGCCACCCAGGCGCCCCTTTGAAAGATTCTATTTGTATAAAAATAATCAGGGGGTCCTAATTATGGAACAGAACACAAGAAAGAAGAACTTTGCATGTTCAAGAGTATTTGTTCTTTACAAATCTGGGATGTAGGAAGACTTCCTTTACATTTTGTATCCCGTCCCTGAGCCCACATATCTATTGGGCATTCACTTAAATGAAGAAATGCCCTCACCACTTTCCCACTTAACTTTGACTCCTCAATGTCATATATGGCAGTTGCTTTTGAAACTAATTTGACATTGCCTTTGCCCTCTCCGGGCCCTGTTTTTTCTTTTTTTTTTTTTTTTCTCCTGGTCCTGTTAAGGAATGGTATTCCTGTTATATATTTTGATGCCATAAGGACAGATTTTTATGGCTAAGGGGGGAAAGCTCATAGAAGAGAAACTATGGAGCAGGAAACATGACATTTTGGGTGCTGGGGTTTGTCCACGCCAGTGTTTCTCTAGGCAGGAGTTTTCTGTGAGCTGGACTTACAAAGGTCATGTCTCATGCTGGTGAGTAAATAAGGGAAATGAATCGAACATGAAAACAGATCACATTTGTGAATAATGAAATAGTAAGCTACAAAGAGCATTCCTTAAATAACGTTGCTCTCATTGAGTGATACTTGCAATTTTAAAGGAAAAAAAAATGCATCAATCTCTGTTTGCCCAAAGGCAGACTACAACTCAAACATATCCAGACATAGACTAGCTACAGTAAAGCCTTATTATTAATTTAGGCTACAATTATTTACTTGGGTTGCAATCAGAGCTATTTTTCCTACTCCAAAGAAAGATTTATACGGTTTGCTTTTGAACAACGCAGGAACTGTAGCATGGATCTCCCCCATCCTCAAATCTGCATATAATTTTTGACTCCCAAAAGTTTATCTCCTAATAAACCACTAATAAAGTGTTGATCAGAAACCTTAGTGATAACCTAAACAATTAATTAACACATATTTTGTATGTTACATGTATTACATACTGTATTCTTATGGTAAACCAGAGAAAAGAAAATGTTATGAAGAAAATCATAAGGAAGGGAAAATATATTTTCTAGTACAGTACTGTATTTACTGAAAAAAAAAAAGTCCACATACAAGGGGACATGCAGAGGTCAAACCTGCATTCTTCAAGGGTCACCTATTTTATAAATAATATTGCAAAAGCCATGTTTAACCGGTTTAGGAGAATACGTTCTTTAAATGACTTTATTCGTTTTATAAGAGCAAGTGCTTTTGTAAACTATGAATTCAGACTCAGTACAAGTATTTACAAAATTTACTGCTCTCCCTATTGGATTTTTAAAATTTAGATTTTTCCCTAATTCAGACTGACATTCTTGTTTAACGAGACTAATTCAGTAAGTTTATTTAATCCAGTAAGTGTACTAGTAGAAAAATTCTAGCCAGTTGGGGAACTATGTTTCCTAAATGGAAGGAGTCCTGATAAACAACAGATCACGTTCTTTTTTTCAGAAAAGAAGTGGGCAAATGAGAAGGATGGGAAGCAATTTTTTAGGATCAAGAAGGAAAGTGGTGGTATTTTTAACTCGTGTTTTTCAGTTTTCCCAGTAAGATAACAAGATATTACAGTAAAGTATAGGGTCTTAGGAGCAGATATGTGAGCAAATCCCAGGAGATACCGTCTTCCTTTCATGTGCTGTGCTGTGAACATGATTCTCACCAACACGGCCCGGCTACATACAGAATCTAACGTGTGGCCTGTTTGCTTGCAACAGTGGAACTACAATGCCCATCTATTCGGGTCTGCTTCCCCATCTTTCACTGCGGATGGAAATACTTGGTTGTAAAATCATCCCAGACCTTGGTCGAAAGTTTTGAACTATGCCAGATACAGATTCTCAGAGCCACAGAGCATGTGTCAAAATGTAGAGACACATGGAAGCAAGCTGAGGAAAGAGGATCACAGACCATGGAGTTGAAAAGGACTTTATAGAGACTTCTGGTCTAAATTTCCCACCTTGTCGGGGAGGAAATGGAAGCCCAGTGACTCTAGGGGACTCACTCAGCATTTCACAGGTAGTGACCAATTTGGAACCCGGATTCCTTGAATTGTGTCCAGTTCCTTGACCATATCTCGTAGACTGTGCTCATTTGGAACATACTAATATCTTAAAAGGATTAATTTTCAAATTAACCATTTGACAATAGCTTTTCTTCTGTGGAATTTGACTAGTTACATACCATGCCCGCCGTGTCTGTGGTCACACAGATTCCCAGGTTAATCATAATTTGGAGGACCAAAAACTTGCCTGCTATGACATCTCCCCTTCTTTTGCACTAGCAAGGTGCACTACTCCTTTTTTATGGCACTTAACACAGACTAACTATTATTGTTATTATTTTTTTTTACTGGTTTGTTTCGCCTACTAGACCGTGAGTTTGCAGCTGTAGAGCTCATGCCTTTCTTCAGCCTTTATTCCCTTAGTGCCTCATTCAGTAATTTTTAAAAAAGATTTTATTTATTTGACAGAGAGAGACATAGAGAGAACACAAGCAGGGAGAGTGGGAGAGGGAGAAGCAGGCTTCCTGCTAAGCAGAGAGCCCTAAGCGGGGGCTCCATCCCAGCACCCTGGGGTCATGACCTGAGCGCAAGGCAGAAGCTTAACCAACTGAGCCACGCAGGGGCCCCAGGAATTATTGAATGAGTACGTGAAATTCAAAAACTATGGAAGAAGCAGCGGGCCTTTCACCTAGGGCCTGGTGCAATTAAAAGCGGCCCACTGGGCAAAGTTCAGGGTTGGCATCCTCGTTTGGTGAGCATCCCTCCCTCACTGGAGTGGCTTTGACCATGCGTTGAGGTCTCCTGTGCCAAGCACCATTCTAAATGCTTTACGTGCACTTACTTTATCCTCACCACCTTATGAAATACTGTCCCTCTGAGCCCCAAGGTACAGACGAGGCTCAGAGAACTTAATTTGCCTTGGTCTTACAACCTAAGCAACCTGAAGCCAGACGCTATACTCTAAACCCTCGGACTTCTGCAGTAAACCAAGGACTGAAGCAGACAGCTTGGTCCTCCCCCCCCCCCCCCCCCGCCCCCCCGGCCTCTAAGCCAAGTTATATATTTGAAAATTTAAATAGGACTACCTCGGCGAACGTCCGGAAATTTCTCAAACTGGACCTAAATATTTACCCATCTCTGCCTCTTCGTTCACCTTCCTATGCCTCCTTTCTCTTCCTGTTGATCTCATCTTTCAGCTCTCAGCTTCAAGTGCCAACTCTCTGAAAAACTTACCTGGTTTCCTCTCAAATCAGAATTAATCTCTCTGTTCTTAGGTGCCCTTTGTTTAAACTTCATTTTTGGCGCTTACCTCATCATACCTGGGATGAGTCACCTGAATGTTTGTCTGTCTTCCTAGCTAAACCAGAGCTCTGGGAGTTAGGGGCTGGGTGGGAGTTACTGCTATCTTCGCAACTCTTGCGGTGGGCCTGCTGGACACTTAGTAGGTGCTCAGGGTTTTTAGAAACGAGATTTTTTTTTTTTTTTTTTTTTTTTTTAGGAGTTCAGAGTTGCTGTGGGGTGGTTCTGTCTTTTTTGGGACGCCGGTGTGGGCCGAGATGCCCTTCCCCCTACCCCCCGCCCCTCCTCCACCCCCTCCCTGCCCACTCCCGCTCTGGCTTGGCCTGACGCTTGGCAGGGCCTCGGGTGCCCTGACACTGGCCTCGGCCCAGTTTCCCCGGCTTCTAAATGCGGCCCGGAGCTACCGGGGGAACTGGAAAAACACTGGCAGGCCGCCCCACCCCCAGGCCCTGGCGGGGCCGGGCGGCCGCATTTCTGCGGCTGGGGCCTGCTGCTTGGGAGGCGCTGGGGCCCGGGGCGGGGGAAGCGGGGGAGGCGGCCGGGCGCGGGCGGCTGCCTGCCTGTCAGCGGGAGCGGGCGCGGGCTCGTGTGTCAGCGGCTCCCTCCTCCCTCTCCCCCTGCCGCCGCCCGCCCGCCCGCCCGCCGGGCCTCCCGGCCTCCCGCCGCCGCCGCCGCCCGCTCCCCCCGCGGCCTGGCAGGTTGCCGGCTGCACAGGCGGGGGTTCGCGCCGTTCTCACGACCTCTCAGGTTGCCTGAGCTCATCTGGGAGCTATTCATTTCCTGCCAGAAAGCAGCCATGCCTGCTAAGCAAACCACCTTGGCCGCAGGGCCGCCGGGGCTGGCCCGGCGTGGCCGCCCTGGCCTGCTCCCGCCCCGGGCCGCGGGCCCCGGCGGCCTCCCTTGGAACCCCCGGGCCTCCCTGGCGGGCGCGCGGCGGGGGCAGCTCGGCGGCCCATCTGGTTGCACTTAGGAGCCGAGGAGGAAGCTAGCAGCGGGCTGTTACCGGCCAAGGGGTGTGGGAAAAGTTAATTGACTTTAATGACAGGTTTCCCGGGACGGTGGTGACGATGAGGGGGTCCAGTTTAACCCCTGGGTCCCCATTCCAGAAACACGTGGGGTGGAATGGGGCGCGAGGAGGGGGCGCGCCCCGGGGTCGCGCTTATTCATTAGAAAAGGCTCGCGTCTCCACCAGGGAGAGCTCCCCTTCCAGTTCAGCGCCTTTCCCGCTCCGGATGCTGCCAGGGACTGCAGGGGGCCGGGGCCCTGGAGGGTCTCCATTGAGAGGATAATGCGCGTTGCAGCGGAGGCCGCCTGCCCGCATCCGGACGTGGAGCTGCGAGCTGGGCCTTATCTCTTGGAACCATCGGGACTGCCCGGGGCGGGAGAGAGGGGCCGCCAGGGTGTGCCTCGAGGTCGTAAAACTTGGCCAGGCCGGGTGGGGGGTGGGTGGGCAAGGTTGCCGTCGTCTTTGAAGCTTCGTCCCCCACCCCCTCCCCACCCGACCAATTACTCCAGAAACAGCCTGGGTGCAGGAGGACGCAAGGTCTTCGAAATAAGACTTTATGGACTTGGCAATGTCCCAGATAAGGGAAATGACTCATCCAAAGTGACACAGTCAGTTTAGTGGGGTAGCTGGCACCAGAGCCTGAAAATTCCCATTGGGGCCCAAGATGTTACTCTTTCTCCCCATGTTGTATGGAAACAGATGCTTCATCTGAGTCTAGACCCAAATTCCAGGGGAAACCCCCCCGATTTTCAGATTATCAAAAGAACAAATGTTTACCTCTTTTCCTTAAATATATTACTCCGTCCCCCCCAAGAGATCTTCTTTTCCTTAAATTTCCCTCCCCCAAGAGATCTCTGTACTTTTGATGTTAATAAAAATTCACTTTTTCAGTCGTTCCCTTTTAATACACGGAAAGACAAAGAGATTTAAGTTGGTGTAGAGATTGCACTGGTGTGTGTGTGTGTGTGTGTGTGCCTTTTTAAAAAACATACAGGTGTTTTTTATAAAAATGAGACCCTGATGCCTCCATTATTTATGCCGGGACAGTTAAGGACTTCTAGGGAGGCAGAGGAAAGGTTTGCCAAATGAAGCATTTAGGCTTGTGTTGGGTGTCTTCACAGAGCAATTGCTTTATGTTTGTGTTTAAACAAGAGGGAAATCATGCAAAAATGGTACGATAAAAAGGAGTGTATGTGTATATATTTGTGTATTTCTCCGGGGTGGGTATTGGACTCCTTTCACATAATGAGACAAGTAGGAGACAAATTTTAAAAAGTATCTTTAAAACTCTCCCTCTGGGTCCGAAGCTGGGTCGAAGGTATTCGGGTAGAAAAGTGCTGTCTGCTAGCTCGATCATTCCTGTGATAGAGCCGCTCTCCACACTGGCCTGTGGGAAAGGCCAGAGCAAGGCGGGGGAGAGGTAAAGCTTTTGAAACAAGACAGAAAATCGTTGGCTTTATCTTTGTTAGGAAGGCTTCAAAGATTGATTTCTCCCGCCTCATCCTTCTCCTCCCAGAAGCCGTTCTAAAAGAAGGGGGATGAGAGGAGGCTGGCGGGAGGGGCCGGGCGGGGAGGAGGACTGGCCGGCCGTGGGGGAGGAGGGCGCGCCCGCCAGACCCACAGCGCGGCTGATGTGTCTGGTCTCGCAGGGCTCGTGGTTTTCATTTCCCCAACACCTGGATGCAGTCAAACACCTGGCCAAATCTGACAAAATCTGACAAGCCTTTGTGATGGGATTTGGAAGAAATTCCCTGCAGATCCTGGCACAGTTTAAAGCTGTCCGCTTTGAGTTAGGACTTGTTAAGGAGGGTTATGTGAGCTGAAACCCGATACAACCCTTTTGCTTCTATCTGGAGCCCACATCTTGCCTGGAAATGGGGCATGACCAAGCAAAGGGGTCGCTTGCTGTTTGTATTAAAGGGAAGATGGCCTGTGTGCCTGCCAGCGCGGCCCCCACATGCTTTCTCTATTAGAGCCAAGCGCAGAAACTTATCAAAAACATATGTCTGGTGTTAATCATCTGGACTTGGGCTCCACTTGGGAGTCTAACTAGCTGTCCCTTGGCAGAAGGAATCTGTTGACCTTCTCAGCTTGCTTGAAGAGGGTGCAGAGAGGCATTTTCAAACTTTTGGATGCTGGTACAAGGGAATGCCTAGCTGCACCTTAGTATTCACTAATTAAACAGGCTCTAACACTGGAAGGCTAGAGGCTGCCTGAATCCATTTACTTTGGACAGACGCAGTGCCAACAAGGGTCTTCCTTAATGGGAGGTGAGCACGCATTACTCTATTAACTTCATGACTTCAGCCGGGTTCAACCTTCCTCAGAAGAGGTAGTGGGAGAACCAGGACTGAATGATTTACCCAACTGCAACAAAAATTTTTTTGAAATCCTTTAAGAGATAGACCACAAATTGATCAGAGTAGCCATATTAGATGGGTTCCTGCAAATTAAGTGTAATTTAGTTCACGGAGCGTTGGTAAAAGTTTTGATGGATTTTTAAAAATGTTCTTTTAATAACAAAGGAGCCAGTGACTGAATTTTCAAAATTACCTGTAATCCACATTCTGCCAAGAGCCTCCTCTTTTTTTTTTTTTTAAACATATTCTGAAATAATCAGCTCTAAGACATAGGAGCTTTCATTCTTTTTTCTTTTATTATATTTTCTCAAATAAACTTCCCAAAAGGAAGATATTTTAAGAGCATTTTCAAACATCTTTGGCATCACATAAAAAAGAAATCTCGTGTAAAAAACGAAATGTCATCTGAACTTTTATAATACAAAGGCGCAATCCAATATGAACATATAAAATATATACAAATATAGTGCATGGTCAGTCACTTAATACAGCTCTCTACAAAAAAGTAACTTTTTAGAAATAAAAAAAAAAACAAAATAACCACTTAATCACAAAAGTCCTCTTTTCTCCCAGTGTCCAAGTTCCTGTTGAGTGTCCCAAAGGAAGAGAGATGGGTTGGGAGTTTAGGGGGAGGGGTGACCTGAGCCCCTCAGTTCCGCCACGGCCTCCACATGGAGTCCGCCGTGAGCGAGGGGCCGCTGGAAGGCGACACTGCGTTCGGGCCCACGGAGGTCCCGCTGTTGCTGGTGTAGACTGGGATGACGGGGCCACTGTGAGCGAAGGCCCCGTTGGGGATGAGGAAGGCAAATTGGCCGTCCGGAGCCGGGACCACCTGGAAACCGCCGAACACCTTAGCAGCCTCTCCAGCGGGGCTGCCCAGCTTGCAGGGCGCGCTGCCGGGAGGGGGCGCCGCGCCCCCGGGGATAGGCACGAGCGGCGGTGGCGGCGCGAACGGCGCGTGCTGCGGCCCGCCGGGTCCCGGCGGGGGCGGCGGCGGCGGCGCCTGCAAGGCGGGGTGCGGCTGCCCCGGGTAGGTCATGGCATTGATCTGGGTCATGCAGTTGGCCAGGTGGCCGAGCAGCCGGGTGCGCACCTCAGTGTTAACGCCCTCGCACGTGGACAGGAAGCGGGTCACCTCGTTCATGCACTCGCTGAAGCCGGCGCGGTACTTCCCCAGTACGCTCGGGTCTGTGCTAAGCGCGGCTGCGGGCCAGAAGCAGACAGACGGGTCACCCAGTGGCCCTGGCCCCGAGGCCACCGCCTCCGCCCTGGGAGGTCCCCGCGGCGCTCCTCCCTGACCACCCGCCCGCGGAACAGCCCCCGGCTGGCGTAGGGTGGTGGTTTAGAAAAACCTTCCACCTCTCAACACTAGCTTGGCAGCGAGAGTCGAGACGGTTTCTCTCCATTCCCCGCAGCTCTATTTTAACCCATTCAGCCTCACATCTGCCCCCACGGTCCGCGCGCGCGTAGTGACCTTGGGCAATGCCCTTCCCCCCCTTCCCCGCCACCCGGACCTCATTTCCCCTACTCTAATGGGGGAAGCGGGGAGTGCTAAACCAGGTGACCCCTAGCTTCCACGCAGCTCAAAACCGCCTCGGTTCTGAGTCTTTTCGTCCCCACCCGCTTCCCCCCACTGCCAAGCCGCCCGCCACCCTCGCCGCTACAACCTCTCCCTCCCTTTCCGGAACAGTAACAACTTGAAGTTGTGGCTATAAATAAGCCCCAGACCGTGGGAACGCAAGAGTGAGCCAAGGCAGTAAAATGTAGCTGAATGCCTCTCACAACCACGGGCGGAAGTCTGGAAGAAATCACCGCGGGGCGAAGGGGACGCCCGCAGAGAGGGACGCGGCGAGCCGCCCTCACCCGTCATCTGCGCCCGCTGCAGGTTCCGGAGGTGCTTCACTGTCATTTCCAGAATGTCCGCCTTCTCCAGCTTGGAATGCCGCGAGCTCTGCACAGAAGAGGCAAGGCACTAAAGTGAGAGCCCCGCCAGCGGCCTCGGAGTCTGGGGTCCCTCCCCTTCACCTCCCGGCCGCGGCGCCGACATCCTCAGACCCTGGAGGGGGCTCGGCCCTCTGGCCTCAGAGAACGCAGTGCAGGCGGGGACCATCCCGCCAGTTGGGGGTGGGGTGGGTCACGTTTTGTACATGAGAAATGGTATTTCATTTTTAATTAAAAAAAAAAAAAAGGCAGCATTACCCACTTACATCTTTCTTAAGAGCATCCAAAATCAGTGTTTTCAGCTGGCTCAGACTTTCATTTATTCTTGCTCTTCGTCTTTTCTCCATGATAGGCTTTGAGGACTGTAAGGAAAAAAAAAAAAAAAAAAAAAGAGCCCTGAGTTCCCATGGGATATGCCATTTCACCCCGGGGTTTCAAGGGAGAAGGGAGCCCCCCAACCCCGACTTAATTTCTTAGGGCTGCAGAGAGAGAGAGTGGTACTGCCCTTACCTTTCTGTGCTCAGATGCTGTCTTTGGTTTATCCGGTGTCGTGTTGACACTGGCTGGGGTAGCAGCCACCGGGGACGAGGAATTTTTCTCCATTATATCAGCTGGCATTTTCTGTTGCTTTTTTTTTTTTTTTTAAACCCTAGAGAATTTTATTTTTGGAGTCCTTCACACAAAAAATTGTTTTGTTTATGTCCCTTTCACTTGAGACTCTCACAAAACTACTGAGCAAATGCTGAGGGTTTATTATAATATCTTATGGCTACTTGGTGACCGGTAGCGCTATTCCAGGACCAAGGAGAGAGGTAGACGGGGAATTCCACTGTTATCTGCACCAGCTCCGGATCCTGTGTGATCCCCAGGCTCTGGCGGCCTCTATATATATCTGGGACTGCACGCGAACGGCTCGTGTGAAACTTCCCAAACTTTCTTTCCCACAGTAACTTTCAGCCAATGGGAGGAGGAGACACGCGGCACAGCTCGTGGACCGCGCCCCCCCATTGGCCGCCAGGCACAAGGCCTGGCGGCCAATGGCGCGCGCCTGAGCCCGGGGCACCGGAGGCTACAACGTCAATCAAAAGGATTTTAACCCTTTGCTATTCTTCCTGCTGGGCTTTGCTTTAGAGAGGATTTTTCCGCAGGTTTTGTCCCAGTCTAGTTTATTTCTTTTGGGGCCAGGGTCTTTGCTCTTTATTTCCTTTCACATGTGTAATAGAGCTGCTTTGACACTAATAAGAAGTTCATTTGAAATATATTAAAAAAAAAAAAGACTTAGAAGGACAGGGATAAAAGAGGAGAACGTGTGCAAGGGTGTGAGTTAGAGAAACATCTAAGTGATTTCCCGCTCAGACACTATACACTGGGGGAAGGAGGATAATGGAAAGCGATCATGCAGAAAAGGGACGCCAAATATATATATATATATATATATATATATTTTTACATGCAGAAAAAGGAAAAAAAAAATGCCTCCCACCTTACATTTACGAATTTTCAGAGCAAGGGCTTTTTTTTTTGTTTTGTTTTGTTTTAAAATCCGCCCCCCCCCGCCCGTCCCTCATTCCTCTTCTGGAGTTGGGGCCTTGGATCCTGCGCTTCCCCAGGAAACAATCAGAATAATTTCCAACTGGGCAGAAAGGAAATGGAATTTCAAATGAAAGATGAACAAGAGGGGCTTTGATGGCAAAGCCTCAGGGACGCGCGCGCGCCCTCGCCATCCTTTTCCTTTCCACCCACAGACTCTGGGTTCTGCGGCCCATTGAGGTGGTGGGCCGGGCGGCAACCTCTCCCCTCCTTCTCGCCCCGCGGGCGGCCGGGGCCGCCTCTGCACCCGGCGCGCGCGGGCCCTTTAAGAGCTACACCAGCCGAGCTGCAGTTTGACATCAGCCGGCCTGCGAGGGCGCGCCTGGAGCCGGAGCACGTGCCAGGATGTTTTATTGCCGCCGCGGCTGCGGCCGGGCGGGGAGGATGTGTGTGTGCGTGCGTGTGTGAGTGTGTGTGCGCGCGCCCCGGGGGCAGGGAGGCGGGGGGTGGCGGCGGGCGGCGGAGCGCGGGGGCTGGTTCTTGGTCCCCGGGAGAAGCCAAGAAGGTAAATAGCAGCTGCTGTGCTCGAGCCTGGGAAAACCCCGCCCCCTGCGCCTGGCCGGGGCTCATTGGCGCGCGCTGCGTGTGGGGTGTGTGTGTGTGTGTCCGGGGCCCCCTCCTCCGGCCCCCGCCGGGCCAGGAATCCGAGGGGGCGGCGGGCTGGGAGCCGAGCCCCGGCGCTTACCACCGCCCCCCGCCTTTCCCCGGCCAAGGTCAGCCCTTCCGGGCGGGGAGCGCACGCCCTGGGGTGGATAGTAGGGAATTATTCCAACCCCCCACTCCACCCCTGATTTCGGGCTTGGGGTTTTAACTCGGCCGAAAGCCTCACTAGCAACAGCCCCGGGGGAGGGGTGGGGGCATTCTTGTTTGCTCCTTGCCCCGGCCCTCCCTCCCTCCCCCCGCGGGGCCCCCGGCGCCCGCCGCGGTCACGAGATGCCTGACCGCACTTAGGAAGCGGCCGGGTCAGCCTCCTGCCTCCGCTCGGCGGCTGCGGTTAAAGCGGCTTCGCGCCGCCCGCCCCTTCCCCGGGTCCAGGGCGGCCAGGCAGCTCCCCCTCGCTGCGCCCGGGCGGCTGCCGGCGGGCGGCCGGGAGGAGGCGGGCGGCGCAGGCGGCTGCGTGCTGCCGGCTGGCCGGGCCGCGCGCCGGGAGGAGCCGCCGCCGCCGCCGCCGGGTGCCACGTGGCGGGCGCCGGGCCGGGAGCGCCAGGGCTCTGGCGGCGGCCTCCCTGGGGGATTTGCCGCGCGGGGCGGGCGACGCGCACTGCCCTGGCCGGCGGGCCGCCACCGCCGCCTCCCGCCCGCCAGCGCGGGTCGCCGGCCCCCGCGCCCCCACCCCCTCCACCATTCCCGCCGCCCGGGAGCTCGGCGCGCTGCTCTGGAGGCTCGGGGCAGCCCGGGAGCCCAGCGTCTTGTTTGATGTCCCGCTCCCCCCCCGCCCTCCCAGCCCTTCTCCAGGCTTGGAGGCCGCCAGAGGCCTGGCACACATTTCTCAGACACTTCATTCCTTCCTTCCTCCGAGCTCCCCACTGAGATAATGTTGTAAATGGTTCCACCAGATCTCGTCCGGATGAGATTCAGCGGTTCCTGACTCGGGGTGACCTTGGGCAAGCCCCTCTAGTTCTTTCATTCTGTACCGCACGCTCTGTGCCAGACACTGTGTTAAACCCTGGGATTACCAAGATGAGAGATACAGTGGCAGTCTGCAAGGAGTTTACAGTCTACTGGAGGCAGACAGACCCTGATTTTCTGATGGATGACCGGGCATTCCTCCATTATTCCTCTCCCTTAGGGCTTAGATGATGGCGTGAGCGATCAGGAGAAACTAAAGGAAGCACTAAACCACACTTGTATGGGCAACACTCTTGCCCGACTATGCGGGGGTGGGAGGGGGGAATGCAGGGATGAATGAAATGGTTATTACCCTCAGGAAGCCTACAGCAGATACTAGACTCAGGAGTGCAGCTGACGTCTGTTTTCCAGTGTATTCCTCTGGTCGGTTCAAGAGAAACATCTGTGTGTCTAGATAGAAGTAAAATGCTGTGGCGGTTTAGGATAGTTAAATTACTAAGAAGTGGGGGTATCCTGGAACACTTCTGGGAGGAAATGGTGTGTGCTTTGTATCTTGAAAAATAGGTAGGATTGGGGCACTGGAAATAGGAGTCATGGGGCAGAGGGGAATGGGAGTACCCATAGCATTAAAGGCCTACAGCCTGGATCTTGAGGTCCTGGTTCAGGGAGCATGGTCTGGAGTCCAGGGTGGATGACAGGCAGGAATGTAAGAAGAAACTGAAGGAGGAGGCTTGCAGCCAAATCACAAGACCCTTAAACTTCTTGCTAAAGGACTTTAGCCTTATCTTCAGACAATGGAGAGCTGTGAAATGCTCTTGAATAGAGCAGGGACAGCAAGGTTCTCCTTTAGAAAGATGGCTCTGGCAAAAGTGTGGAGAGTGGACTGCAAAATTTAGAAGCAGAGAGCCCAGCTGGGAGGATTCAAGCAGTGAAGGAGGTTCCTAAGTGCCAGGTGTAGACTGTCACCGGGAAGCACCTGCCTAGAACCAGCTCACCTGGGCATTGACTGCGCACTGTCCAGTGACCCAAGTTCAGCAGAAACCTGTCTACCCTTTCACGCCACATTCCCCACGACGTGGAGTCTCACTAAAGACTCATTTGACTCTGACCGACTGTACCTTCCAAGCATCATTTCCATCTTGCAGGACAGCCCTCAAGTCTGCAGCCAAACCTTTACCTCTTTGCAGGCTTGGTTTACTCACTCTTGCCCCTCAGGCTATTCTCTGGGATTTTGGTGTGTTTTCTTAACACACTGCCGAGTGGGCTGTGCCCTATCATGTTCTGAAGAAATGATGAACAATGTCTCCTTTGTTGACCTGCACCCTGGGCCAATGGCACAGAACTTTTCTTTCTTACTTTAAACAGATGGAAAGGTGGTGATGACAGAAAATTGTCTGTTGCTTTCGGGGCAGGGGAGGAAAAAGTGGAGTCTTCCTGTGTATTTGAAATCCTCTTGGTGAAAGGTGACGAGCCTCCCAAGTCACCCTCCTTTCTTGCCATGCAAACTTTGTAAGCTTCTTAAAATGCTCTACTCAGCATCTGACTTTTAAAAAACTGCATAAATACTCTGACCCAGATTCTTCCAAGGAACTAAACCCTTCCCAGGGAAGCATGTTAACTCTTCCAGGTACCCTCCCCCAAGCCTGTGAGAGCCTGTGACTTCCTCCAGTAAGTTCTGCTATGACATTGTGGTCTGCTGTCTGGCCCTAATGAACTAGCTGGGTGTGCCACCCCCTGTCCCTTCTAGCCTGAATCTTCTTTTGTCTCTGCCTCTGTCATCTCGGGATTTGGCACCCTGAAGGTGCATGGGGAATGCTGATTATAGTCAGGTTAGGGTCTCACTGCTGGACCTGAGGCAGCTCTCATAGGTCAAATAGTTAATCAGCAACTCTTTATTGCCACTTTAGGAATGCTTAGACTGGTAGAATGAGCAAATAACTTAAACACACACACACACACACACACACACACACACACACACACATTTCTGGAGAGACAGAGGGGTCAGTCAAGTAACCAGAAATGTGCCATGAATTTGTCTCTGGGCTGAACAGACAAACAAACAAAAAACCCAAACCCGCGAAATCTCTGGCCCTCCTCCCTAACCGTTCAAGAAGAAAATTTCTTTGCGAAGGTACTCATACACTATTTTTCAGTATCCTTACTTATCCTGGTCAAAGAAAATAGGACCAAGCTGACACTCTTTCCAGCCCTTCTCAAGTGTGGACCTAAGCTCCTACATTCAAGAAAAGACTTTAGGGATTGGAAGCCCCCCAACCCCACCCCGCTTAGATAGGACGGCCTTTATTTTTCAGTCCTCCCACCCCCCCAAAGCAAAGGGAAAATTGCACCCTGTTCATCAACAGAGGTCACTTCTTTGATCCCACTGTGAGACCAGCAGAACACAAGGAATCTTTCCTACTGTATCAACCCGGATAAATAGGACCAGGGGCTGCTCCCTTTATCCCCGTTCGGCTTTCTGGCCCATGAAGGCTGATTTTCTCTGTCTTCTGACATCACCTGTTTGCTTTAAACCATAAAATAAATAACTGCACCTTTAGTGAGCTTCCCCTTTGTCCCTAGGTATCAGAATGGTTTGTGGGTTTGGCTTAAAGCTACAGAAAAGACAGAGAGTGAGAGAAGAAAAAAGGTATTTTGCCTGAGGACTTGAAGTCCCTCCCCCCCACCCCGTTTTCCTCCGCTTGACTGACTTTCTCACACTCGGATTCCCTGCAGCCTGCCAGAGCCGAGGTAGCTGCCCGGCCAAGAGCTATCCTGGGAGAGCTATTGAAAGAGCCTTGAGTAAGTACACACGGGGCGGATTTCTCCTCCCCCAGTACCTGCTGCGCACCTGTACAGGGAGCAGTCCCACACATATCACCTGATCGCAGCCTTTTCAGAGACCGTGAGAAAAATAAAGCCGGGGATAGAAGAGATGTTTGTTGTCTCCCCGGAGCCGCAGCCAGCAACCCGCAGTCTGAGTGCCCAGAAACAGCACGTTGCCGCCGACGGTGGGGCGGTGCACGCGTGTTTGCCGGCGCGCGAGCCTGGCGGGGGTGGGGGGAAGGGTTGGGAAGCCAGAGATCACTTGCAGAACGACAGACAGGCGTCCCTGCCTACGTTTTCTGGCATCCGCCTGACCGGTAGTTTTATGATCCTTTGCTGGAATCATGATTGTAGTCCTTCTAGATAAGAGCCCAGAGATGCTCATCATGGCAGAATTCACAACCAGGATTTCTCACAGGAAGTTTCACGGAAGAATGTCCACCCCGCCCCCTCTTCCGAGGAACCAAAAAAAAAAAAAAGCCTGAAATGGAATTCAAAGTTAAGTCTACGTACATATTTGGCAGTTGCTGAATATATACTTTTTGAATGAATAAATAAATCAATGGCTGCATCATCCCCCCCCCACCCACCCCAGAGAAGGGTCCATAGCTTTCAGCAGAATTTCAAAGCTTCTTGGGACCCAGGAAGGCGGAGGAAACGGATCTAGGCAATCTCCACTTAAAATCTCCATTTACAGTGCGTACTCTAAGCCCCAGAGGGGCAAGGAACTGACTTAAGGGCCTCCAGCTCGGAACTCTTTCCACCCCACCACAGTGCTGTGGTCCGTGGGAAATTCAGGGTGCGGTTTTATTAGAGTTGCGCTCACCACCAAAGCCTGGATTTAAAATAGACACATTAACAAAAGGACTTTGAATTTCCAGAACTTTTTTTGTTTCAAATTCTGAGGCACTTGAGCCGCTCTGCACCCAGTTTTTGGATGGAGAAAAGGATAGGCAAGAAAGCCAAGTGTTCATCAAGAGAAGAGGACTCAGGAATGCTTGGAACAAGAGTCCTGGTGGCCATGAAGAGGCAGGCATTAGAAACAAGTGCAAGTCTGCATTCCATCTTTGATAAAAATAAGCTGCTACTTCTCAACAAAACTGCCTGGTTGGTTTCTAGCCAAGCGGGGACCTGGAGGTGCAAACGGGGTGAAGGGAGAAAATTCAACATTGGCTAATAGCAGCCTGTAATGCTTTCTGCTCCCCACTCCCCACCCCCCCACCCTTACAAAACTTGACCAAGCCAGTGAGACCAGGGAAATGTGCACTTTTCTGATAGGCCCTGAAAAAGGATGGCTGCCGAGAAAACCTTTTCCAAACCGGGTTGGGGGGTGGGGGGTGGGGGTGGGGCAGGGCACTCTGGAATGCCTTACCTCCCACATTTGACCCAGTCACCGGCAGCAGCAGCAGTGCGGTGGGAAGGCTCTAAACTTGCTTTTAGCTGACCTTTACCCTCTGAACAGCGCTGCAGTGAGGCAAACCTGCAAGCCCAGGGATGAGAAGGGCATTCCCCGGGGAGCATAGGGTTGCTAACTGCACCTCTGTGTGTGAAAGGTTCAGAACCGCACAGGGGCCAGTGCCTGTGGGTGGGGGGGGGAGGGATGTCTCTGGAAGGCTCAAGAAGGTGGGGTGAAGCCTAGCCCTTTTAAATCCAGGACATGCATTTATTTGGCTTCTTGATGGCTGCTTCAGTTGTGACATCAGATCAAATTGCTTAAACAAAACAAAACAAAACAAACAAACAAAAAAAACAACAATAAAAAAACCCACCAAAACCCTGAGTTAGTCCAGAAAACGATTAGGATAAAACTTAAAGCCTGAAAATGATATGAGGCGAATGTTCCAACATTTTTAAATTAAAATCTCCATCATTATTATCCTCACGTCATTTCTCTGTTTCCAGGAGAAGGGTCAGGGGAGGATGGGGAGGAGACCTGAGAGGGGGTATAACTGAGCCCAAGAGAAGTGACTTGCCCCAAGTTCAGCAGCCTCTCCAAGAGGAAATAGCAAAGCCAGAATTAGGCTTAGATTTTCCACCCACCAGTCCAGAAACCCACCTCACCATATCTCTAAAAAAATCTTAACAGGGACGCCTGGGTGGCTCAGTTGGTTAAGCAGCTGCCTTCGGCTCAGGTCATGATCCCAGCGTCCTGGGATCGAGTCCCACATCGGGCTCCTTGCTCATCAGGGAGCCTGCTTCTCCCTCTGCCTCTGCCTGCCATTCTGTCTGCCTGTGCTCGCTCTCTCTCCCTCTCTCTCTCTGACAAATAAATAAATAAAATCTTAAAAAAAAAAATCTTAACATATCATTTACAGCAAGTGGCTAAAATCCATCAAGGATGGATTTTCCAATCGGGAACCTGAACTACCTGCTGATGTGCGATATGTGACAGGCTATGCCCACCCAGAGCATGGGTAAATTCCAGGCTTGCTGAACTGGGATTTTCTTTGGGATTTGCCCATCACTCTGTAACCTCTGGAAAAGAAAGGATCTTGATTTCTGAGTTCCAGGAGCTGGGAAGCCACTTACAGGGGCCACACAGAATAAGTCGGCCTGCCTCTCTGTCAGCCAAAGCAAGCCAAGCCACACACCATCCTTCCTTTCCTCCAATTGCCAACCTGTTTCCCTCATTTGTGCTCTAAAAGGAAGATGGGAAGGGGGGCAGGGAGAGAATATGTCCAGGCCCTGAATCTGTGCTTTATCAATACTAGGCTTTTATGGGGACCAGAGAAGATGGGATAATGTTGGAGCCCCAAGCCATTGAGCTGCTGGCTGACGTCACACATAGCAGAGGGAGACGTGAGAAACAGAATGGATTTTCCAAGTGGTTGATGGATGGCACTCGCATGTGAAATATCTACTTTTCCTTTTAGAGATCAGGCTTAGGGAACAAGAGAAGATGGTTTAGGCAGCTGCTGTGGCCACGGCTTAAGACTCTGGTGGTTTCCAGCACGGCTTGGGCCTTCCGGTCTCATCCACAGAGCTGGTGGTCACTGTGCCCTGCTTGGTAGAGGACAGGGCACTTTCTAGTCCATTACAACATTTTGTCCTCATATATGGTTTTATGATCTAGAAGGATTGTGGTGGGAGGCTCAGGGAGGGGGAGAAAATTCAAGTGGTCAGTGGAGGAGGCATTTGGTCAGGCTATGGGCAGTAGGGAGCACAGGATATAGGACAGGTAAGCTTTCTGGAACACAGTACCTCTAGAGAGACAAGGCAGGGCAGGGAGCTTAGCAGCCAGGGGGAGAATTAACTTTTCTTTCTCAGCCATGGGCAAAAATAGAGTTTCCAGGAAAATGGAACAGAAGGGAGAAGAGAGATGTCTGTCAGCTTGGTATAGAATAGTGGTGATCTGGAGGACACATCTTTGGGAGTGTGTGTGTTGGGGGGAAGCAAGGAGGAAGTGTCCTTTCTTGTGATGGGAAGCCCAGTGCGGGAGAAGAAAGGGGAAGGAATCCCACTTAGCAAGAAGACGACTGAGCGGGTTCTGGAAAGGATACAGGAAAGGCAATGGCCATAGTCTCCCCTGGACTGAGGCTTCATTCAGCAGACAGTTCTACCTACAGGGAAACAGGGGCTCTGAGTGAGGGGGCCCTTAGAAAGCTCTGGCACCTGCATCACTTTCCCCACTAGATAGTTCATTCTGTGCTAGTTTGTATTGCTGTAGGCATAACATAAAATGCCACAGACTGGAAAAGGCCGTGGGATTGTTTGGGGTGATGGCAGGGAATAGGGGGGCTACGAGGACCCTGCATCCTGCGCCATGGTTGGTCTGAGGGTCATGGTCCCGGCGACGAGGTGGCTGCATGGCTCAGAATGAAGGGGAAGGCAAGCGCATAAAATCCTCGCCATTCCAAGAAAGGATTGAGGACTGAGTGCTCAACCCCAGCTCCCTAACCACTTGTGGGCAGCTGCCCACATACGGTGCATTCGGGGCACGCTCTGCCCTCCTCTGTGTGAGGCATTCTGTGAGGCAGGGAAAAGGACCCTCTCCTTTCGCGGGGTGGGACGTCCACAGAGAAGACTTGACTGAAATCTGACCGGAGCCAGTGAGGGCGAGCTCTGTTGCAACACGGTGGTGGGTAGCGCTGCTTGCCTAAATGATGGAGGTCTCTTGGTAAAGTCCCAGAGCATTGCCGGCTCCTGGAGGAGGTTGCCAAGGTGTGTGGGTCTATCCGGCACGTCTCCAACTGTGGCCTTTCTCTCTCTAGCCCTCCATGGCCATGGACGGAGCCAGCGCTCACATTCAAGTATTTGATCTCCTTGTCCTCGGTGGCAAGTCCCCCTCTTCACCTGGCACTTGGGACAGACCTAGACTTGGTGTCTAGCACTTCTTGTTATCTGGACAGAAGGATTGAGTCCCAGCTTGTTTTCTTTGAGCCGCGTGGACCTGTGTTAATGGCGCTGAGGTAATTTAGCCAAGGATTTCCAGTGGCCTATTTCACTGCATTCAGTTCCGTGACGATTCTTGAGGACCTACTGTGTGTAAGGCAGACCCACACGCCTCTTTCGGCAGATCACTTCCATCCCCGCTGCTATGTGAATGCTGGTCATCTGTGCAGAGTGGTGAGACTTACAGTATAAAAATTTCCCCTTTGCCTTCCAATTTTTTCATATCTATCGCTTCTCTGATAAAAAAAAAAAAAAAGCTCCAAAATTCCTTATAGTGTCTGGCATCCCCAAATCTTTGGAGAAGAAATACACGAATGAACTTTGACTTAAGGAAATAGGTTTTATCGGCAATTGGGTGAAACCCTCAGAGGGTCCACGTATTTTTTCCAAATTTTTCTTGGTTGTGGAATCTAAGAGGTCGGTTGCCTTTGACTGCTCCTGGTGGCCACCTCTGGCCAGCCGGGCTGTCCCCTACAGACAGCTCTACTCTGTTGCATTCAGGTGAATTTGGAGGAGTCCATGGTTGTCCGTATTTTCCCAGGCCTATCTTTATTGATGGTTATTAAAGGCACACCACCACATGGCAATATGAAAGTACAAAGCAATTCCCAGGGTAAGGTGCGTGGGAAGAAGTGAGATACTGAGGTCCCAAACCGTTCCACTGTAATCACAGTCTGCCAGATCGATGTACAGTTAATCAGTAAGGTGTAGGTAGCCGGGTTCCACCGCTGGGCAGCAGATGGGAAGAGGGGGAAAGGCTGGCGGGGAGATCACTGTTCCTTCTGGAAAACTGTAAAAGAAATTGAGAAGGGGGTCACCTGGGAAAGGAAAAGCTGATGGGCAGTCACTCAGGTGGACCAGGAGCCCACAAACGGTCAGAGGAAGGAGCCCTGCTGACCTCCTCCCTGGCCCTCATGCTCTGTTCACGCCAGGCCCTCACAGAACATTCTGTGTAACCAGGAAGGACGGAGTCATCGTGTGCAGACATGCTGGGTTTAATAAGTGTAAATACAGCACAAGAAAACACCAGTTTTTATAGCACACCCCAACACACCTGTTGCTTTACGATGCTGATGATATTGATAAAGGGGCCCCTTAAAGTTGAGGTGAAATGGCCTCGTATTTAAATAGGCACTTCAAGTGTTTTACAGCTGTGATTGACTGACCTGGTGATTATTTCTGTTAGGAATGTTTCACACAGATCTCTATATACATTCAGGGAAAATGATGGCTGTGGGGCTAGAATGCAAGGACGACAGAGTCAGATGGCCTCGGTTCATGTTCTAGCTTGTTTGCTTTCTAGCTATGGGACCTCAGTCTTCTCTACCTCGATTTCCTTCCCTGTTTAATGGGGAGATAGTCCCAGTGCTTAGAGGATTGCCATGAGGACTAATATGTATTGTGCTTAGAACCGGGCCTGGCATGTCACAAATACAATGTTAAGTTTTCTGCCGCTTCTCTCAGTGCTGCCTGTGTATCAGTATGTAAGGTAGGTAGCCTCATTTATCAGAAAAAGAAATCTTAAGATGTTAGTTAACATTTTCAAAGAAATGGATGGGCAGCCACTGTGGTAAATTGGTCCACGACTATTTGACAAAGTCAAGGGTTCAGCCAATCTTTCATGCGCGCGTCATAGGCTGGGAGGACCAGGAGAAACCTAAAAAATTACCTGTCTCCCAGGGCGCCTGGGTGGCTCAGTTGTTTGAGCGTCTGACTCTTGATTTCTGCTTAGGTCATGAGCTCAGGATCCTGGGAGGTGCTGGGCTCCATGCTGGGCATGGAGCCTGCTTAAGATTCTTTCTCCCCCTCTCCCTCTTTCCCTCCCCTGGCCACACCGTGGCTCTTGCGCATGCACACACAGTGGCTTTTTCTCTCTCAAAAAAAATACACCCCCCCCATACACACCCACACACATACACACACATTTGGCTCCTTCTCCTTTTCCAGAGAAGAGGGTCTCCTCCACACAAGTAGCCCTGCTCCAAATAATTGTGATGAGCCTCAGGCCCACAGAAGGGAGAGTTCTGGATGCAGGCAAGGGCATCAGCGTGGGCCTGGTGCACAGGTGTGTGGGATGGCCCGGCTCCTCAGGGAGGTATGGGAAGAGCTGCCAACGGTCACTTGAATGTGCAGGAGCACACTCAGGCAGGCCCTCGCTAGATCCAGCCACCATTACATGAGGTACGATTGGTGGAGATGTGAGCGTCTGAGGCCTTTCCTGCCCGAGCAGGTTCTTGTGACCATCTAATTTATGGTCCCGACTCGGTCACTTCTGAGAGTAAAAGATAGTGTTGTTCCCAATCATGTCAGGACACCCGGCCTAATTTGGGACTCGTGGCCATCCTGGTTCTGTGGCCTGTGGTGACATGGGCTACGTCGTTCCTCCAGGTAGTCAGATGTCTTTTTATCAGAGATACTTCCTAAGAAGGAACACCATTCTTGATCATTGATGTCTTAGCACTTCTATGTCTCTGGAAGGTGATGCCATTGATCTACCTTCGGTAAAGGGAGGAGCCTCGTTGTTGAGCCTAGAGAACCTTGTTTAGCGTATCTAGAAGGGAGGGTCAGAGAAGGCCCTGTCATAGTTGGATGGTTGCTTACAGTATGTTTGATGGGTCTTGGTCTCCCTTCCGTAGAACAGACGTGCCTTGAGCCTCCCCACCTTCTGGTCTGCACCAGACTGCCGGCTGAGGTAGCCATGCCACCAGCCACTCTTTTACCTCCCGACTGTGGCTGACAATATCCGTTTCTCCTGGGCATGGGAATATAAGAAAGTGAGTGCCGTAATTTGAAATCCAGGCCCTTGTTTAATGGCAGAAGGAAGACCCCAAAAGAAGGAGCGTTTTCCCCACCTGAAATACTTGCCCTTTTAGTCTTGTATTTGACTAAGTCTTTTACGGAAAGAAAAAAAAAAACAAAACCCAAAACACTTTTTTCCCCCACCAAATAGGTCAAAGTCAAGGTTTGCTCTTTGTTATTTTCTTAAAAAAAGACAAGAAAGAAAAGAAAACTGGGTCCCTTGCCTGAGTGTTCTCCTATGTGCCTATTTAATGATTAATAATACCTTGTGCGCTATTGTTTGATGTGGCCTCTGCTGGTTTGAACAGGAGAATACTGATTCACTCTTGAGGCATTTATGAATCACAAGTGTTTACCCTGAGACAATAAACGAAAGGGGGAGATTGAAAAAAAAAAAACAAACCCAAATATGTTGAATTCTTTGAGCAGAAACTGGAGATAACAGGGGATCTCAGTCTTAGATACCCCGTGTGGGGCCCACCGATTTCTCTCCCAGAATCAAGACCACGTCAAATGACCAAGATGAGGCATTTGAGTTTTAAAGATTTTTCCTTTCACTTGCTGATAGGATTGAGGCAACTTTTCCTCTTGTTTTCCAGGTCACACGCATCCCTTGTCTTCCCACCTGTCTGGTTCCTCCATGTCAGTTGTTTAGAAGGGAGTTTCTAGATGGTCCTTTAGGGGAGCTATTTCCCTGAGAGGGTGGATTCGACAGATGGAGAGACCCAACAGGCCTCAGCGACAGACTGGACCAGGATGGCCAAGGAGGAGCCCCTCGATGACACCTGGTTTGTTACCCAAACAGCTAATTCTTCCACAGTTCTACTTGCAATAAGAGGTCCTAGACTTATTTTCCCTTCTTTCTGCCCTGAAGCCTAGAGTTGAGTGAAAAAAAGATTGCTACATTTGCCCCTAATGACCCTTTACTTTTTTTTTTTTTTGAGATAATTTTAGACTTAGAGAAAAGTTTCAACTAGTAAGGGAGCTCTCATACCCTTTCACCAGCTTCCCCCAGCGTCATCGAACTGAGCAAATAATCTTGGTCCAGTGCTCTAAACGACAGACTTCCTTCCAATTTCATCATTTTTTCCCTAGTTGTTGTTGTTTTTGTTTTTTTTCTGGGACCCCATCCAGAATTCCAGGTGCCTTGAGTTGGCTGGTGACCTCAGTCTCCTTCTCTCTGTGACAGTTCTGAAGTCCATCCTTGTTTTCCTGATGCTTTTGGGAATACCAACCTGCTGTTTTTATAGACTCTCCTCCTGGGGTCTGTGTGCTGTTTTCACATGATGAGGTCAGGGAGCTGTGCTTTTGGGGAACACATAGCAGAGGTGGTGTGCCCTTCCCAGAGCAACAGGGAAGGGGTGACATATGCTGTCTTATTTCCCTGTTGCTGTTAAGCATGATTATGAGGGTAAGACGGTTTCTGCTAGGGGTGTCCACTGTAACATTACACTTTCCCCCTTCCTAGTCCCTGAATGTTTGGGGGGTGATACTTCAAGGTTTCTGCAAATATGCTGTTTCTGCTAACCGTTCTGCCCACCAGATTTAGGATCCATCAAAGAATCTTGCCTGTGGCAATTACTGCTGTCATAATCTAATAGTGATTTTTGATCTCCCTCATTCTTTTTACATTTATCCATTGGAATGCTCCTTAAGGAGGAATTACATGATGTTGCAGGTGATAAAGCAGAAATAAGGAATCCATACTCTTTTGAAGCCTACATTTTAGATGGAGAGATGGACAAGAAAAATAAATGGAATGGGGTAGGTAGTATATTAGTACTATAGAAGAAGTCAAGTAGGGAAGGAGGGGGAAGTGCTGGGAGTAGCAGGTTTAAATCACATGGTCAGGAAAGGCCTCTGAGGGAAGACTTGTAGCAGGGGAGGGAACCAGTACGTGAATATGGGGTCTAAAGTGGAGAAACAGCAAGTGCAAAGACCCTGAGGCAGGACCATGCCTAGTGATGGGCCCTAGGAAAGTGTGGCTTGTACAAAGTGAGCAGAATGCAAAGGGGAGAGAGGGATGAGGAAGCAGAGAGTGGCAGACCAGATGCGGTGGGCTTGGGGCGGTCCTCATGGCCTGGCTGTGGCTCTGAGGGAGCCAGAGCCTTGACAAGGTTTTGAACAGAGGGGTCACACCTGTTCCTAAAAGAGCGCTTTGGCTGCCCTGTGGTGGGCACAGCTGGAGGCAAGGAGCCCACAGGGAGGAAACCATCACATTCATCCAGGAGGTGGTTGTACTGTGGATATATTTTAAAGATAGAACCACCACTGCCAGGAAGGGTATTCCTTGTGGCCAGCAGCTTCGAGCTACCTCTAGATCCCCCAGGGGGCATATCCTCCCTCCCCAGCATTGAAGTGGGGCTTCAGGCACATGTCTGAAAGAGTCCAGGCTCTGTGGCTTCTCCTGGGAGCCTTCTGTCACCTAGGTCCATCTTCTATCTCTCTGCACTGCACCACACGCCTCGCTCTGCCCCGAGGCCAAGCTTCTGTTCTGGTCCACCCATCACCTGCCATCTTCTCAAGATCCTTCCCATCTTCTAAGGATTCAGTTCTGCCGCCCCCAGCCCCACTCTCTGAACACTTCCCTGTCGGTGGGGGACACTAACCAGGTCCGCTTCACATGTGCGGCCCCAGGAGACAGAGACCACAAATGTGCCCGTAGTGTGAGGGCCCCTTAGATGCCAGGACTGCCCCAGGTGCCTCAGCGGCCTGTTAGCTGGTCTGTCAGTGTATGGCCTACGTTCAGAATGAAATAATTATGTTTCTTCTTAATCACGTAAGTACATTTTGCCTTATACTCCACGTATGTTCGTGTTTCCTTAAATATAAAAATTACGTCTCTGCCTCTCCCTCTGCCTAACTCTTCAAGTCAAATGGAAATTCCAGATTTGCTCTCGTTGGGCTACCCCATACCCTTAGAGGGGTGCTGTAAAAAAAATAGTTTAAGAAGTCAGGTGAGGGGTGCAGGGAGAGGTAGATGTCACTGAGGTTTCATTTGCTATGAATGGATTTCTCTTTATCTGATGATCAATTTCACTTTAAAAAATGCATATGTTTAAAAATTTCAAGCAGTACAAAAGGGTAGATCCTGAAAAGTCACCCTTCCGTCTGTGGCCCCAGCCCCCAAGTCCTGTCTTGAGGACAGCCACTCTTACTCACCCCCTTTATGCCAATCCAGGGATGGCTAATGAACAGTCAATGGCTGGTAATAGAAAGTGCTGACCAATTGAAGGTAAACTGAGGCGCCATGGAACCCAGCCCCTAGCAATGTCCTTCCCCGGGCTAAGGTGGCTTCCATGCGGCAGGGTCAGCTAACCTGCCATTTCTATTATCGTCTTTGGTTCAGGCCCCCTAAGGGTAAGTTTGCAAAACCCCATGCTAGAGTGGAATTGGGGCATTTGGCACTGCCCTCTGTGGCTCTGGATCTGTGCCCTCACAGGGAGGTCTGCTGTCATTGAGATCCTCTCTCCCGCAAAGCTACATTGGGAAGAAAGGCAGGTGGGGGGTGTCGGGGGAAGCCAGCCTCTGCACTGTGATCACAGCAATGTGAGCGATGACAGTGAGGTTTCGGGGGGCTTTCTCATCCCTCCCCACTCCTCCTGTGCCTCAGAGGCTCACCTGAGAGGCAGCACTCTTGGCCACCTTTCCCGTGGGAATTCAGCACAGCCAACAGAACCCCTGAACTCTGCTGGGCCACTGCCAGCAACCTTCAAGCCTTTCCCCCCTGCCGCTTACAGTGACATGATGTCATTTTTATTGAGGCAAGATTAGATTTTTTTCTAAGTTCTCAAAAGTGTGCTTCACACGATCTCTAGTACTTTTCCCATTGAGTGAAGACCACAGAGCTGCCAATTTCAATTTTCTTCAGCTTTTATCACTAGAAGAAGATTAAAAGGAAAAAGGAAGGGGGAGAAAGGCTGAATGAAAATATTCCACTTGGCCCCGGCTGTTAGCATGAGGGTGGCGGGGGACACCTGCATCGCCCACTCCCTTTTCTGTAACTGGTGCAACAGGAAGATGTCAGGAGACTGGAGTTGGCCCTGGCTGCTGGAAGATGCGCAAGATCCACTGGCCCGAAGCGTCCTCCTGCCAGGAACTGGAAGAGAGGAAAGGTACAACCTTGGGTCATTCACGGTCAGGAGAGGATCAGAGAAGATGCTTATCATTTGGGAGGCTATTGGGTAAAATAAACTCTGGGAAAATCTTCGTCCTCTTAATTCTAAGGGACTGGATCCCAGGGCCACAGATCAAAGGCAGACGTTTAACCGACTGAGCCACCCAGGTGCCCTGCCATTTACTTTTCTTTAAGGGAAATTGAAGAATGCCGCTTTACATGGATTGTGGTTTTTTGGGTGCCAATTCAGGCTTCAAAATGAGTTGGTGTGATGGAAAAATCTTGAAAAACATAAGCTCCAATCATGTAGAATGAGGGAATGAAGTGTGGCAGAGTAAGGGACATGCCAGAAAACTACATGTCTTGGGACGCTGGGATGGCTCAGTTGGTTAGGCATCTGCCTTTCAGCCCAGGGTCCTGGGATCAAGCCCCACATCGGGCTCCTTGCTCAGCTGGGAGCCTGCTTCTCCCTCTGCCTGCCACCCCCCCTGCTAGTGTCCTCTCTCTGACAAATAAATGAAATCTTAAAAAAAATAAAAGAAAAAGAAAAGAAACACATGTCTCCCACTCTGTAGGTGTCTTTTTTTTTTTTTTTAAGATTTTATTTATTTATTTGACAGAGATGGCAAGTAGGCAGAAAGGCAGGCAGAGAGAGAGAAGGAAGCAGGCTCCCCACTAAGCAGAGAGCCCGATGTGGGGCTCGATTCCAGAACCCTGGGATCATGACCTGAGCCAAAGGCAGAGGCTTTAACCCACTGAGCCACCCAGGCGCCCCCCACTCTGTAGGAGTCTTAAAGTGGAAACATTTACGTGACACCACCACTGATGAGCCGAGTTCACATTCCTGCTGGTCTGTTCCTCACCACAGCCTGTGCAGTGGGCGGGGGCAAAATTTACCACAGCTCTACACTGCACCCGGCACAGAGTAGGTGCTCAGTGAGGGTTTGTTGAATAAATGTTGTGTAAACCCCCAATTTCTAGAGGTCAGACAGCCTCGCAAGTAATCAAGAAATCGGTCCCAAGTCCCTTGGGAGTAAGTGGCAGAGGTAAGACTTGATCTTAGAGGTCTTGAATTCATACATCGAAGCTCATCAGTACTCAGTTCTCCTTAGAGGCACTGCCTTGGAGAATTCTCTTGACAACTGGCTTTTCTCTGGCTGTCAGGAAGGCGACTGTGGAGGCAACCTCCTTGAAGGTGGCAGTGAGTCTTCAAAGAGTCGCTTCAATGGATGGAGGCCAAGGTGACTTCAGACGTGGACAGGACATCTCATGAGGAGACCCTGCTTGGCCGGAAGGTTCTCCTAGCATTGACTTGGTTGTACTAAGAAACGTGGGCATCCTGTGTTGTTCTTCAGGTATGGATTTCTAAGCGGTCCCAGTTCCTTGTGAAAGTCTCTGCAGCTATCTAACTCACTCTGTCTCTGTCAGTTATGTGGAACAGAAGAAGTGGGGTTCAGAGACAACTTGTGAGGGAATTCTCCCCATTTTTGTCTTGTGAACCTTGATTCTTCTCCTCCTCACAGCGAGAGAAGGACTGTATGGGGAGTGAAGTAAGTCCCAAGTAGTTTGCAAGGCTTTGTCAGGGCGACAGAAATAGCAGCTGCAGTATCACTGGGCTGAAAGAGACCGGAGAGGGACTGAGCCCCTTCTCCTGCCTGCAGGGGCTGGAGCTGATTATGGCCCTGTGGAAATATGCAGCGTGGGGACCAGGAGGAGGCTGCGGGAAAGGAGGGTCTGTCTGGATGAGAAGGGAGACCAGAGTGTGAAACTTCATCTTTTTGTCTAATCTGTGCTAAGGGCATGAGGCAGTACACAAAGGCTTTGTCCTGGAAGTCAGAGAAGGATCTGGGTTCTAGTCCTGCCTGTGCCATAGACTCATGTGTGTGTCCCTGCAGGCGGTGTTCACGCATCCTTCTCTGGGCCTCGGTTTCCCCATCAGCAGTCATTAAACATTGGTTTTCACCCAATGCCTTGGGAGGTGTTTCCTCCCCAGGCAGTGCAGAGTCTGAACGCGGAGGTGATGCTGGGCATGAGTGGCTCCTATAAGCCCTCAGATCCTTCTACCAGAACAGTTTGGCTTTTGCCCCTTCACACATTCCATGGTCCTCGTATGATTTTGTTCAAAGAAAGTATTCCACTGGTTTTGTGTTTAAGTTTGAAAACCACCAACTTAGAGACTCAGAATTCCTTTCCAACGCAGAAAATCGTATGATTCTTCCCTTATGCCTCCCTGGCTTTTGGACTTTGTCTCCCCTGCTCTGTAGCACATTCTGCGTTAACCCCTTGGATCCCTCTTTTTCTCTTTCTAAAGGGTCATCGCAAGCCAAGTCCGCAGATGATTTGGAGCATGTGGGGCTTGCTGTAAAGGCTGCCTGGGAGAGGGCAACCCCCCTCCACTGCTCACACTGTCCCCAGCCCGCCAGTGGAACCAAAGACTGCAGATCTCCACTGTGCCTTACTCCCCATAACTGGGACCTCGTCTCACATCCCTCACCCACAGCCAGCCCACGTGGGACATCGAGTAGGTGCTTAGTAACTACTTGCCGAAAGGATTGGTGAATGAATGGCTTGTTCGCCTCTGTGGGAGGAATCACAGATGTCCCCGTCTCGAAGGGCCTTCCCGGGACTGACTGGAGCTTTGTGAATGCTGTGAGCTCTGTGTGTTCCTTTTATGAGCTGGGTTGGTTACGGCCGGTGCGGGTCATCCCATGGTATGGGTTCACCTGTGTCCCCTTAAAAAAGATATTGAAGTCCTAACCCCTAGTACTTCAGAATGGGACCTTTTTTGGAAATATGCGTTGCGAGAGGTTTGCAGATGTAATTCGCTAAAATGAGGTCATGATGGATAGAGTAGGGTGGGCCCTTAATCCAGGGGGACTGGTGTCCTCGCGAGAAGAAAAGGAGACACACAGACACACAGGGGGACGACAGTCATGTGACGATGCAGGCAGAGATGAGGGTTGCACGCAGAAGCCGAGTGGTGCTGAGGAACGCCATCAGGTGCCAGAAGCTAGGGGAGGCAGGCCAGGATTCTCCCCTCTAGATTTCAGAGGGAGCTGGGCTCTGCTGACTCCTTGATCTCAGACTTACAGCTCCCAGAACTGTGAGGCAATACATTTCTGTTGTCTTTTTTTTTTTCCCAAAGATTTTATTTGTTCATCAGAGAGAGAGGAAGAGAGCGAGAGTGCACACAAGCAGGGGGAGCAGCAGTTGAGGGAGAGGGAGAAGCAGGCTCCCCACTGAGCAGGGAGCCTGTTGTGGGACTTGATCCCAGGACTCTAGGATCATGACCTGAGCTGAAGGCAGACGCTTAACTGACAGAGCCACCCCGGCGCCCCTACATTTCTGTTGTCTTAAGCCACTCAGTCTGTAGTATTTTGTGAGGGCGGCTCTAAGGAAGGACTATATCCCTCTACCCCCAATGTTATGCTTAAAAGGAAAAATCTACAACCTCTTTTTCCTTTAACCTCTATGAAGTGTTCATAGGAACATGTTTGCTTGAATTTACTGTTTTGAAGCATTAATTACAATCTCTCATCAAAATGCTTCATGTATTTAAAGCTCTAAAATCTTTGTATGTTGGGTCATATGTGTGTATTTATTGGAAAGTAAAATAGACAAATCAAAAAGCAAGTGACTTCCCTCCCAAACAAACCAAAAACTCCAGTCCTAGCTCGTCCTAGTCCTCATCTTTTTTTGAGGCAAATTTGCTGAGAATCGGCTACTCATTTGACTTGAAAGTTTGAATGTGAGTGGGGCCTGGGGATGAGTTTCACTTTCCTCTCTAGGAGCTCGGCGTGCTTGCCTGGGTTAAAGCAGGGACACAGAATCACTGTTCACACCTCTGCAGAAGTGGTACTCCTTGCTTCTGAATATGCTTCCTGAGTTTTGTTCCACTGACCCTCTTCCTGGGAGCAGGTTACCAGCTCTGGCTTCTCCCAGGTGCCCTTGATCAAGAAAGCACGGCCCTCCCTCCTCCATCGCCAAGGAGACTTAGGAATTTGTGGGACCCACCTCATGTCAGGTTATTGAGTAACTGGCAGGGCATCGAATGTCAGGGCTGAGAAAACAAAGCTGCCTACCTGTTGGGCCAGATGACCTCACAGCCCCACCTGGTCTTCTGGCTCGGGCTTGCTCCGGCTTCTGTCAGTGACACCTTCCAACAAGCCCCGCCTGCATCGTGCTGTTCTAAACACCCAACTTGAGGATTCTCGCTGTGCTCAGGTGAATGGCAGTAGCTTTGGTTCCGACTAGGCCTACAGCAGTCTTGCAGGAGTGGGAGGGGGTCTCTTCCAGAAGATGGAAGTTGAAAGGAATGAAGGCCTTACTGTATTTTAATTCAAAATCCACCATTAATCTCCCAACCTGGATTTCTAGCCCCCTCCATAGGTGTGGAGAAGACCAAACCATCACCAGCTACCCCCACCATTCCCCCAAATCTGACCTGACTGACCAGGGCTTTGCTGCAGGAAAGAGACGTTTCCGGTGCCATTTTTCCAGCGTAGGTACCACAGCAGCAATAATAGCAGGTATCTTCGATCCACAAATCTTCGGTGGGGAAAACCATCTTCCCCAGGTCTCAGCGGATAACTGGGGGCCTCCCTTAGGTTGTATCTGTGGAACTGCTGGCTTCCCAGTCAGTGTCTCTGACAGATTCCCACAAACACCAGGAGGACAGGGAACAGTCTCCAACAGCAAGTCGTGGTCTCCTCAAGTTTGGTTCGGAAGAACTAGGGGGAAACTGAATTATATAATTATTCTGTGGTGACACCAAATTCATGCATTTGCTCATTCATTCTCTTATTCATTCATTACATGGACATTTTCTGAATTCGTTCATTACAGGCCGTGCACTGTGTGATGTGTTGGGGAAATAAAGACATGGCCACAGTTAGTGATGCTAGTGTGATTTGTGCCTAAGGGGAAGTCTGTCCAGGGGGCTGAGAAAGTTCTGGGGACAAAGAAACTGATCAGTGGTCCCTAGGGAAGCAAGGCCTGCTCTCCTGGGTTGAGGATTACCTGGATACTTAAGCAAGAGCTATCGCAGGTGTTCCATGAAAGGAACCTCCAAGAGGTGTCAGTCCTCCTCAAGTGGGAGGTGGCAGGGCAAGTGAAAGAGTTCACCCCAGTAGTCTCCTTGGAATTTTCATTCCAGCTTCCTTATATGAAAGTTTTCCTTAGAAAAGACAGAGAGGAACATCAAAAGAAAGCAGATTCCCAAACTTTTTTTTTTTTTTAAGATTTTATTTATTTATTTGAGAAAGGGAGTGTGTGCATTCTTGCCCAAGCTGGGGGGAGGGGCTGCGGGAGAAGCAGGCTCCCCGTTGAGCAAGAAGCTGATATGGGGCTCATCCCAGGATCCTGGGATCATGATCTGAGCCGAAGGCAGATGCTTAACCGACTGAGCCACCCAGCTGCCCTAGATTACCAAATGTTTTGAGACAAAATTGGTTATGGCACACATAAGACCCAGTCCTTGCATTTGACAGAAAGATGTCATAGGCTATCCTTTGGTCAATTCTAGGTTGCAGTTATAAATGAATTTATAATTACATGGAGCTCTGGGCCTCTCTCCCAAGGTCAGACTTCCATATTTGCTTGTCTGAGCACTGGCTCCAGATCTCCTGGGAACCATGCTGTTTTATGTACTGGCCTAACGCATCCTAAAACAGACATTCTCCAACTTAGCACCTAAGAACACGTTGCCACATTTTTTTATCAAAGGGTCATGCCAGTTTTTATTTCTGCAGTATATGGGAGTAGATGAGTTTAATTCTAAATTATCTGCTGTTTGCCTCTTGCTGAACACATGATCGAGAATGAGAATGAATTTAACCCTGTCCTTGTATCTGATAGAGTCAACACAAAGAAATAGGTTTGCATTACATGAGTTTAGCTCCTTTACATTGAACTGTAAATTAAACATGACCCTAGCTTTTCTTATGTGTCATTACAAAAGATAAAAGTTCCTTTTTGCATCTTCTGCAAACCATCATTGAGAACCCCAGCCACTGGGCCACTCAGTGTCCCTTGTATCAGGACATATTAACTCTTTCTCTTTCCATTTGTGTATCAAATAATGATACCTTGGCTCTCAAGAGCTCAGAGTTCACCTTTATGCTTGTGGGAAGTAAAGGTCTCTGAAACTGCTTCTCCTCCTCTTTCAGGGAGATGGAGAACAGGCTCAACTACCACCAGCCAAAGGCACATCAGGTATCAGGGTAATTGATGAGGAGGTAAGCTTCCAAATCTGCAGGTCCTCTCTAACTCCTATATCAGGGAGTGAGGTGAGACCTCCAGCTTCTTCCCTGTGCTAGACTGTGGGACCTGCCTATTCTGCCAAGCAGACCCTGAGCCCACGTGTTTAGCTACTGCAAGGAAAGATTGTGAGCTAGCTTCTAGAAAGCCGAGAGAGTGGCAGCAGCAGAGAATGGCAACCATTCTACTTGGTGGTGGTGGTGGGCAGCGAGGGGCGAGTGAGTCCCTGTGTAGGTGGCCAAGGACAGAAGTCTGGAATGGGGCAGAGAATAGGCACGAGACCAGAGTGCAAAAGGCAGGGACTGCATCACAGTGCCCCTGGATTCAGTGACTACCTCTTGGTGAGTGTGTGCTCACCAGTTGCATTAGCGGGAAAAGTTCCACTCCAACCCTCCCCTTTTGTGGGCTGCTGTGCACAAGTCCCTCTTCCACAGAACGGTGAAAAAGAGAAGATGAAGTTTATTCCCAAGGGTACTTAACTGCAGTAGCCAGCTAACCTGGCTAACATAATTGTCCCTTTCTTTTCCCCGTGATGTTTGGGATTTTTCCCTCCATTTGTTTCTTGAGCTTTGCTATCATAAGCATATTTGTTTTTTAATTGTAAGCAACCTAAATTTTTGTATGATATTACATACAAGTAAATAACCAAATGTGTGCAGTTCTAAGGCTAACATGTGCAAGAAAGAGTGAACAAATCAAGACACTTTGTGGGTGAGGCCTTAAAGAGCTAGGACTCCAGCAAGAACTTAAGTCAGCGGGACAATTCTCTACAGGTGACAGGGCCTGAGCTGGGTGGGACTGAGCCCAAGAATCATGAGATCAAAGGCAGTGTTGGAGGTGGGAATAATCATAAGTAGATACGAGCAATTGTCATTCTTTTAGCCCTTTACAGTTTGTAAAGTATTTTAATATCCATTATACCCCCTAATATTCACACCAAGCCCACGATTGCATATTATTATCAACCCTGTTTTAACCATGGGAAACTAGGCTCGGAGAGTACCAATGGTGGATCTGGGACTCATACCTGGGTCTTCTGGCCCCAAATTACATCTTTACCCCACTCTCTGTCCTATACTCTCTGGGATGGGGGAGGGGGCCAACCTACCTAAAAGGGAAGAAAGTGTTCTAGAGAGCAATGGAGAATTATGGTATTGAGTTAAGGCTGAGCCAGACTGAGGAGGTCCAGTGCAGATTTCATACAGAGGAAATAGGGAGCCATTGAAGACATTTGAGCGGGAGTGTCACATGATACAAGTAGTAGGACCCATCAGTCCATAACTAGTAATCCCAGAGGCTTGGGATGTGGAAGGAGGGAATATGGGAGTAGAGATGCGGTGAGGGGGCTTGGGGAAGAACTTTGGGTCTCCAGATTCTATTGTTAGTACCCAGGAAGTTGTCGGCTTTTTTCTTGGGATTCACTGCTGTGCCATGGAGTTGGAGTTAGACAGGGCTGAAATATTCAGTCCCTTTCATTCACTGTCTTTATTAATGATCCAGTATCTCTGATGTTTGTTCCACATGATTTTCAGCGCCCCTCTCAGGGCACTAACATGATTTAGAGTTGGAGCAAACATCTGCGTTTGTTATATTTCATGAATATTTACTGAGAACCAACTATGTGCGGGGTGCTGGGCAAAGTCCCCCTGCCAGGGAGACAGAAGGAATGGGTTGCAGAGCCCCGCGTTCAGGTGCTCTCAGGCTCCAAGGGGAGAAGGGGTTGTGAGAGAGGGTGTGGGGGAGGGGGAGGTGAGGAGCTTAGTTAGATCCGGACACAAAGACTGCAGGAGAGGGCTACCAAGACTGGCTCCTTTTCACACCAGGAGGACCCGGATTAGGAACGGATCCACCTGCAGCGGGGAATGTCCCACTCTGAGGTTGCCTTTGTCGGAGGGATCAAAGGGTGTCTCGGAGCCGCCAACAGCCCCAGCCCCAGCTAACTTCTCCTTTCTGCTCTGCTGTTGGTCAGCCCTCCGAAACTGGCTGCTCCAGAATGTCGATCTGGGAGTCTGTCTCCTCCCCCTCCTCCCTCATATCTGCGCCCCTGGGGCTGCAGTAGCATGCCCCACCTTCCCAAAGGGGAAGTCTGTGCTGCAAGATGCAACCAGGACACCCGAGTCCCGCGTCACTGTGTGCCCTTGGGCAAGTTATTTCTTCTCTTGGGTTCCTTCCTCTTTCAGAATTGGAGCAGCTCCGGGAGCTCTAAAGATAGGATGGTGATTACTGCAGAATTGCAATGTACCTGCGCGTGCGCGTATGTGACTTGCTGTTTAATAGGGTGCTAAGACAGCAGGGGGGCTGGCCTTTGCATCCCCCACCCCCACACGTGTGGCTCTCATTACTGTCAGGAGGCCTTAAGTCGGGCCCCATGGAGATGAGAACAGACCCCTTAATTAGGCACGGTTCCCAGAGCGAGAGAGGGAGCAGCCTGAGCTGGGCTGCCCTGGCGTCGCGGGGAGCCCAGCCTGCAGGGCTGAAGGGGGTGGGAGGGGGAAGCGGAGGGCCGGGGCATCTGAAGGACTCAGCAGGTTTACACTGCGCTGACCCGATGGATGAATGGGGCCCTGTCCACCCACATGGGGGCCTGGAATCTTCAATTACGGCAATTACATCAACAGGTCGGAAGGGCAGCACTTTCCACTGAAGAGGTTCAGGGCTTAAAAGAAAAATCCTAAAGCCACTGTTTTTTTTTTTTTTTTCTTTCTTTCTTTCTTTTAAAGGGATTGGGTTGATGGAAGAAGACCCCCATCCGCAGTCTAATTGGGCTGCGGGTAAAAAACAAAGATGTGGCAGGTTTGGGGAGTAAAATCTGGCTGGCACGTGTTCGCCGGCTTCTGGACTTCTGGCTCTTCTCTCAGTCGGCTTGGCGTTGGAGTCCCCTGGGCATGGGCATCTCCCCTGTCATCTCCCTGAGGGAGGGACCTGGTGCCTTCATCTCTGAAGCTTCCTGGCGTGCAGCACAGAACCTGCGTCCGAGGGTTGGATTAGACCTTGGAGAAGTGATGTCTTCTCTCCGACCCTTGACTTCCCTAGCTGTAAAATGGGCGTAATGCCTTCTGTCCTTTTTCCTTCCCAAGCTTTTAAAGAAGACTCTAGTTCCTGCTCTGCATTCAAGCTAATTGGATTTTTATTTTTTCTCTCAGCCTCCACACTGCTGCATAGGTGAGACTCAAGTGAGGCTCTCGCACCAGCAGCCTGGGCACCACCGGGGAGCTTGTTAGAAATGCAGATCTCGGGCTCCACGCCAGACAGACCAAATCTGCGTTCGGCCACAGAGTGCACGTTACAGCTGAGAAGCTGGGCCCTGGACCGAAGCTTGCACACAATGAGTGAGAGTGAATGAGACTTACTCTCATCTATAAAATGGGGATAATGATATTTGTTCTTTCCCATTGGGACGATGCTGGGAGATGACATAAAGTACAGTTGGCCCTGTTTTCTTTTCCTTATGATTTTCTTAATAACATTTTCCTCCTTCTGCTCCCTTTATTGTAAGAATACAGTAGGTAACACATATAACACACAGATATGTGTAGATCGACTGTCATTGGTAAGGCTTACAGTCAACAATAGACTATTAGTGGTTAGGGTTTTGGGGAGTCAAAAATTATATGCAGATGTTCGTCTTTGAGGGGAGGCAGTGCCCCTAATCCCTGCCTTGTTCAAAGATCAACTATTCTTTGTAATTATAACAGTCTTTTATGCTGTCACTCCCTGGACTGTTCAATAAACATTCACTGAGCAGCTACTATGAGGCAGGCTTGGGGTTCATACAATACCATTCCTGTCTAGAAAAAAAATTTGCCATCTTCCAGGAGTCTGATTTTTAAAGGAACTAAGTGTAACAGAATGTGTTAAGTGCTATCAGATAGCTATGCTCAAAAGAGGAGATGGTAAGGGTAGGCGAAAATCGATCGTGATGAAAGTTCAAGGCTGGGTAGGTTAGAAGAGATTTCACCGACAGGCTGGCATTGAGCTTATGGGCATGAGCCCAGGTGAAGGCAGAGAAGGGCCTTCTAGATGGAGGCTTAGAGGTTTGAAAGAGGGTAGGGGATTTGGGGTGGCCTTTAGTCCTGAGATCTAGCATGAGTGACCAGAGTGAGAGTGTATTTGCAGATGGTCCCATGGCTTGATTGGTAAGAATGGGCAGTCGAGGTCCTGCTGCCTGGTTAGTCTTGTTGGGGCCCATCATCTGGTTGACTGTAGCTTCCAGTCCCATGTTGGGGTTATCGGCCTGAACGTTAGAGTCCTGCTTACAGTGCTAACCGCCTAAGAGGAAGACATCATTTTTTGGTCTGTTTGTTTAATGGCTTTTCTTCTTATTCCTCATCTGCTCTGCTGGGTGAGGCTTTTAGTGCCAGCAGCAGTGTTCTACTTCTTAAGATTTTAACACAACCCCGAGGAGTGAGGGATTAGTGAGGGAGCAGAAACAGGCTTCCAGATATGTCATTTATTTTGTCCAGCCCAGTTGGAAAGGCCAGTTGGCACCTAGGCTGAGAATTGAGATGTCAACATGTTTAGGTAATGGCTGAAGCCCTCCTTTGGTTCCAGTGACATGTGTCGCTGCCCCTGCGCCCCTGCGCCCCTGCGACCACCCCGCTGTGTCCACAGCCAACAGCGGTCACAGGCTCAGGGCTCTGTGGCTCCCAGCCGGCCCACAGGTGACAGAGGACAGATAGCAGAAGCTCCAATACATGTGGGGGAGGTGGCTCTCATCCAAATAGCCAACGACGCCTCTGGGCTCTGTCTGGTCCTGGTGGGTGAGACCAGAGGGGAAAGTGGGTGACACCATATGGGCGTGGGCAGAAGTCGGTGCAGCGCAGAGCAGACGCAGGGTGTGAACTGAATCCTCCTGCGGTTCAGGAGGTTTGCAGCTTGGTGCCAGGCTTGAGCTCTCCTTGCTGGTGCAGGCCGGAGGTGTGTGTGCTTATGCCGCACCCAAGTGCAACTCCACGAGGAAGGGGGTCGGACCCCAGTGCTGGGGGCTCCGGGGGCTCCTCGGTATGGCAGGAAAGTGGCTGGATGCTTGCTGGGGCTCCTTTTTGCTCTGTTCCAAGCTAAAGGCAAGGACTTTGTCTTGCTTGTGTGGGATCGCGCCCTTGGGTGCTGAGTTAATATGTAACCGAATTTGCAGAAAGGTTTATCTGTTTGTCTCTGGCAAGGACATTTGGGCAAACGGCTTTCTGCACCAATGCCCTCGGCATTAGGTTTTAGTCTCTTTCAGCAAAAGAAAGAGATAGAACCTTCCCATATCGCTTGTCCCTTTTAGTTGTCTATTGACAACTTTTTAAGAAAAGGGCCCCAGGGGGTTAATGCTCTGAATAGAGCTTCACTATAAGCTTGGGAAGGGGCACAATGCAGACCAATCACCTGAGATGTTCAGGCAGGTAGGACTGTTCACAAATGTGGACTCTTCCACTTAAGAATAGTGAGACTTGGGGAAGTACTTTACTGCCGCATGCCTCAGTGTCCCCAGTAGCACACAGGAGTGAACTGCTCTTCTTGCTGGATTTGGGGGGTGGGAACCAAAGGACACAGTGCAGTGACACCTGCTGTGCCAGGAGTCTGGATGGGACCCGGCCTCCACTGGTCTAGAGAAGGAGAATGGAAAGGCTTTCAGCCTTGAAAGCCATTTCGGGGCGGCGGGGGGGGGGGGGGGGGCAAGCAAAGGAACCCAGTGTCAGCCTTGTGGCACCCAGAAAAGGAAACTGCAGTCAGGAACGCCCCACCCTGTGGGGCCCCTGTGGCCACCACACCTGTCCTCAGACCCACACAAACACCACAGAAGAGGGAGCCCCACCACCCTCAGGCTTCCTGATCTCACTCTCGACACCCACTCTCGCTCTGCCTGACCTGGCCTTTGCTCTCCCAGCTTTGCCTTGCCTTTTTGGATCTGACCCTTGCTGGTTCCTTGCTGTCGCCTCGAACCCACTCAGAACTGACAGACGGAACACTCAGGGCATGACTCCTCCCGCCTCTGGGGCATACACCTTCCTCCGCAGCGGGGCTGGGAGCTGGTGCCGCTGAAACAGCCTCCGCCCTCCTTCTGGGTTTTTCTGTTGGTTTCCAGGGTGCCATTTCCTCCTGCCCTCTCTGTCTCTTTCATGTTTTATTTTTTATAGCTGTGGGGAGTCTTTGAGGATTTGGGGGGGGGGGAGTTGAGACGCAGGCCATAGGCCCCCTTCATCAAGAGTGGAAGTCAGCGGGAGGAAAAAGGATGTCCTTAAAGTGGCGTGAAGAAGCTTTCACATGAAGAAGCTCTCAGTCTCCCGTTCGGAGGGCAGAGGGGAAATCCTGAGCAAGTTCCTGATATCAGCGACCCAGTCTACCTCCTCTAGATGCTGTGGAGATAAAACGTTTCTCTATCTCCCCAAGCCCTGGTTTCTTGTTTTGTAAAACGATGACAATGATGATTCTAGCTTAGGCAACGTCATCAGGCCGCTATGTGGAGCCCAGCAGATACTGGATGTGAAAGTACTTGGTAAGCTCCGAAGCCCCAGGCCCTTGACAGGTGCTGCCCACGTCTGTTCTCAGCCCCTTCCTGGGTGGAGGTCTTGTGTATCCTCAGCAGGGGCCATTCCTGCTTGTGCTCAGCAGCCCCCTGCCCAGCCCCCCGAGTTTCCAGGACTGGAAGACAGATGAATTCCACATGTTCCCTTTCCTCAGGCTTCCCTCCCAGATGGAGTATGCCTTGTAGGTGGTGAGGTGGCTTGAGGAATTCACAAGGGGAAGCCTCCAGATGGGACCTCCGGTGGCAAACACGCCGGAGCGGAGGACCCCAGCTCCCATCGTGGCAGATGTGTGGGGGGACGAGTGGGGCTGCGCATGTGACGTGGTGTCCCCAGGCAAGCAGGGAAAAAAGTCATTAAGGGCACGTAGTTCTTCTGATTTCATACTTGAAGAAGCTGAGGGTAAGAAGGGCCAAGCTCCTCCTTCATAATTGCGTGGCTAATAGAGGGAGATGTGGCATTTGAACTTGGATCAGTCTGACTGCGAAGCCTTTACTGGTTCCTTTACAGCAGCTGTCATGTGTGTAGGAATGATCGCCTCACAGGGTCAGGGAAAGAAGGATGGGAATGGTGCTGTGTAGTGGTAGAGGAGGGAGAGATCACGTCCCACGGGAGAAATCCAGGACACCTTCATGGAGGAGGTGGCTTTTGCCTCTAAGTTTTGAGGAAGAGGCCAGATTTGGACATCCAGAGATGTTTATTCTTTCTGTCAGTTGTTCATTCCACGCGGTGTGTGGGTGGCTTCCCACATGTGGTGAATCTTCATAAAATCCAGTTAGTTCAGAGTCTCAGCTTAGTTCACTGTCCCCATGCAGGAGAAGTCCCAGAGGGTTGGCGACAGGAGAGGAAGGCACTCTGGACTGGGTTCGACCAGGAACTTTCCTGGAACAGGTCCCGGGGAGAGGTCTGATGCAGTGGGTCAGTTAAGAACTGGATTTTATTACAGATTTATTGCAGCCTGCCTTCCTCCCTTCCTTCCTCCCTCCCTCCCTCGAGTCCTGAGTGCCTGCTCTCTGCCTAGGGCAGGACTGAGTGCCTCCAAAGGGGAGGTGGGGGCCCATTCTGACACAGTTTGTGCCCCCTGGGAGTCTCAGTGTTTAATGATGGGAGCGATAAGGTTGCAGAGCCGCAGGGTTCCCGTGTTTGCCTAGAAACTCAAGAAGCCCCCAGCGTGGGGCAGGGTGACTCCATTGAGGGGTGTGGGTAACTAGAGTAAAAGAAAATAAGCTGGCCACACAGATGTGGGGGGAGGGGTGTTGGGACAAGGAGGTGGTGGGGAGCAGCGGGTGGTGGTGGGGGGAGGTGGGGGGAGAAGCTTGCAGGGCAGCCGGAGGGGAAGGCCCAGGCCTGCCCGCCGGGAGGGCTGAATGAGTCAGGAGCCGGGCAGCTGGCTCACCCAGAGGCTGCCCCGCCGCACCTGGTCTTGCCCACAGCTGTGCTCCCGCGAGCGGCCCACGCCAGCAGCCAGGTTTCATCAGGGGAGCTAGAGCAGAACTTGGCTGCTTCGCTGATTTTCTTCTGCCTCTCTCCACCCACTCGGAGAGAACTTGTAGACACTCTGCCTGTTATCAGAGGTGATTGGGTAAACCAAGGACCAGATGCTACAGGACATCCTTGCACGCACTTCCTTCCCAGCTTCTTGGGTCCGCGAGCCAAAGGCCTGAAGTTTCTCCGTGAACCTGTGCCCTCCAGCTTCAGGTCCTCTCCCTCCAGGCCTCTGCCCTGTTACACCATCAAGAAATCTCAGTCCTGGGAGGATCTGAGGGTCACCAGGCCCGCAGTTGCTAAACTGACAGCTGGTCACCTGGGAAGCTTTTAAAAGTACACATAGCCAGGCTCTGAGCCCAGACCTATGACTCAGGAGTTAGGGCCTGGTCCCTGTCTGGTTAGTTGTTGGATTCTGTAGGTCCCACGCTCAGAGGGGTGGTCCCCTGGGGCCAGTGAGGCCCAGGCAGCACTTCCCTTGCTTGTGCTTGGCAACCGGCCTTTTCTTGTGAATTTATCGTTCTCATTAAGGGAATGGCTCTCAAAACCTGCTGAGACGACCAACACTATTGTGCGCCTGAATGCAGGGCTGACCAGCGGGAAGAGGGGTTCTGGGCTGGCTCTGTTCCATTTCATCAGGGAGAAGGAGCCCCTCCCTGGGGTGGGGGAGCATTGTCTGGGCCAACCGCAGTTGCCTCGAGATGCTTCCCCAAGCTGTGGGGAGAGCTGGTCAGCCAGACACGTCCTCCCCCAGGCTCAGGCCTACCCGAGAGGAGGGTCTCGGGAGCAGCGCAGCTGACCGCCTCCCCTGACATAACCCCCCCAACCCACCCTCCAGGCCTGGCTGAAGAGCAGTCTGTCTTCTGGAGGAACTGAGACCTTGGGCGTTTCTCTGGGAAAACACTCTAATTTTCATTTCTAAATCCCGAGCAGCGCTCAACAAAACGATAGTAATGATTTTACTTCATGGGCCCACGATGTGCTCAGAGCAGCTTTCAAGCGCTCATTGTAGCTGTGCTGGGAGGAGAGGACAGGGACCATCTCCCCCTTCTGAGCTCAGAAGGGGATGACCTTCAGAAGTGTTTAGTCCTGAAGGGCCAAGTGTATGTTAGGTACTGTCACATTGTTGAGAAAGAAAGTGAGAGAGAGAGGGAGGAGAAAAGCTGGCAAAGCAAATGGGGCAAAATGTTAATAGTAGTGAATCAGCTGGGTAAAAAACATATACTTTTTTTTTTTTTAAAAGATTTTATGTATTTATTTGAGAGAGAGAGAGAATGAGAGAGAGAGCGCATGGGTAGGGGAAGGGGCAGAGGAAGAAGCAGACACCCTGCTAAGCAGTGAGCCTGATGCGGGACTCGATCTTGGGACTCCAGGATCATGACCTGAGCCGAAGGCATTTGTTCAATCAACTGAGCCACCCAGGTGCCCCCATATGCATGTTTTTTTATATTAATTTTATTTTTGTACTTTTTTGAAATTTCTTTCTTTTTTTTTTTTTTTTAAAGATTTTATTCATTTATTTGAGAGAGAGAGAGAGAGCAGGAGCAGAGGGGAAAGGGAGAAACAGGCTCCCCTCCTGAGCAGGGAGCCCAACAACATGGGGCACGGTCCCAGGACCCTGGGATCATGACTTGAGTTGAAAGCAGATGCTTAACCAACTGAGCCACCCAGGCAACCCTTAAATTTATTTTCAAATTTTAAAAAACTGGGGTGCCTGGGTAGCTCAGTTAGTTGAGTGTCTGCCTTTGGCTTAGGTCATGAGCTCACAGTCCTGGGATCAAGCCCCACATCAGGGCTCCCTGCTCAACGGGCTCCCTCTCTCTCCCTCTGTGCTCTCTCAATAAATAAATAAATAAATAAATAAATCACTCTCGATTAAATAAATAAAATATTAACAAATTTTTTCAAATAAAAATTTCCTTAAAAAGGGGATGTTTATCCAAGGACATAGCAAGGGGGAGGTGACCCTCTCCATGTAAGGCTCACTTGTCACATCTTCTTATCTCTGGATTTATTTATTTCTTAGAGTTGACTTCAATGCCAATTCTCAAGTGAGCCTTCCCTGGTCCCCCAGCCTAGATCGTGGACCCCAATTCCATGTACTTTTCCTTCCACTTATCACAACAGTTAAGAGTGAATTATTTTTTTAAAAGATTTTATTTATTTATTTATTTATTTGAGAGAGAGAGAGAGAGAGAGAGAGAGTTATAGAGAACACGAGTGGGGAGGAGAGCAAGAAGCAGACTTCTGCCAAGCAGGGAGCCTTATGTGAAGGCAGACAGACGCTTAACCAACTGAGCCACCCAGGTGGCCCAAGAGTGAATTATTTTTCAATTTCATGACTGTTTCTGCAGCAGGATCTCATTTGCCTTGTCCCTGCTGTATCCCAAGGGTCTAGCACGGTAACTGGAATGAGGTAGAAGCCCAACTTGTATTTGTTTTTGTTTTTTCCAACTTATATTTGTTAAAAGCATCAATGAGCGTGTGAATGAATGCCAATGCGTGGCCCCAGATGTGCGCAGGTGGACACAGGCATGTGCAACCATGTTCATGCTCTGCTCTCCTCCTTGCATTGCTCCACATCAGGTGCAGGCTGGACGTGCCAGGATTTACAGGGTGGTATCATTTCTCCGGAAATGACATCTGGGAATGAATGACATCCTTTGGGAAGAGAGGATGACGCTCCTTCCCAGCCAGTGCCTCCCTCCCTCCCTTCCCCACCTCAAATCCAGGGGGTCTTGGCAGGGTGGGGGTGTGGGGGGTGGGGGTGTGGTGAGCAAGGGGCAAGGGGCGGAGGTGGTGGTGAGCAGAGATACAGAGATGATGCTCTTGTAGCAGGTGGTGGGAGGGAGCTCAGAGAAAGCAGGCTCCAAACGAGAAGGGGGGAAGGGATGCAGAGTGGAAATGAAGACCGCTGCCTTTCCGGAAACAAAAGAGCCCTTTAAAGTCACTTGATATCATGCCTTCCTGCCCTGGGCCTCTGCCAAGCCTCCCTCTTCCTATTGTGGGGCGGCAGGAACAACAGGGACGGGCATTTGCTCCCACCCGTGCACTGCCAGGAGGAACAGGGACGAGGGCTGTGCTGGGCAGGCCTCTGGTGACCTAAGGGCACCCAATAACTGAAGTATTTAGATTTTCATTTTTGAATGAATAATATATCCCCATGTTTCGAAATTCCTAAGTGTAAGATACATATGTAGCGAACGCCCCGCCACCCCCTTCTGCCCTCCATCTATCCAGTATGAAGGGCTTAGTTCTTAGAAATCCTTCTAGACATAGTTTCTGCGCACAAAAGCAAATACATAGATTTCCAGCCAGGGCAGAGCTCCACAGACACTGTTTCTATTTCGCCCTTTGCCCTTACCGATGGATACTTTTTCTTTCTCCGTTACATAGTATTCATCTGCGTCAGGTACTGGGGAAAGTGTACCACCGACTTCCCCTGCCAAGCTGTGAGCATGAATCCCACACTTTTCTTCCTGGATTGTATTGAATATGGAGGAGTGAAGGACAGTTATGGATGAGAGGGACCTTACGCCTTGTGCCGTCCTGCATAGTAACCACTGGCCACAGGTGGCAGTTGGGCATTTGAAACATGGTCAGCTGGACTGGGATGTATACTGTAAATGTAAAATGTTTCCTGCATTTGGAAGATTTAATTTTTAAAATGTCAACTATCTTATTAATTAACACATGTTCATATTTATTACAAGTTGATGTTGTGATTTTTGAATATATTTGTTAAAATGTATCATTAAAATAAATAGCACTGTAAAAAGTTTCTTTTGGGAGACTTGGAGCCCAGGGAGGGAGCTGGGGTGGAAAGGAGCTAAATAGATCTGAAGGGGAGAAAGCAAAGGAATCCAAGCAGATAGCTGGCAGTAACCTCTTGAAAGCCCCTGGGCTGGAGATCAGGGGACTGGGTTCTCCCCTGTCTTGACATGACTCTCTGGGTGACCCCAGAACCAGCGTCCTCCCTTCTCAGTCTTTCTTCCCCTCCGTGTGCAAGAGGATGGCTAAGATTTGAGAATGTTGCCTCTCTTCTCTGTCCCTAGAGCTAGGACAGTGCCCTGCACAGAGTGGGTGCTTGCCAAATGAACAAATAAATGAATGAATGGGAATAGGAAGTGGAATGGAAAATTTGAGTTTTCCTTTCTAGGTTAAGTATCAGACTCATCAAAGAATCAGGATCTGGATGGAGGTCCCTAGACATTGCAGGATGCCTTGGACTATGAAACCAAGACGCAGAATCCCAGGAGTGACTTGCCTGAGGTCTCTCTGGGGTGTCAATGGCAGAACCAGGACCACAACCAAAGAGGCTTCCAGAAAAAAAGGCTGTTACGAATTAGTATCTGCTCTTGGGAATGTCTGCTGCAAACGCAGCTTGGCCCTGGCACCCCTTCTCTGGGGTGACGTGTCCTACTGCTGTGAGATGGAGGGCCCGAGGAAGAGGGGGCCACGAGGAACCCACTCAGAACCCAGGGCTCAGCATTTCCCAGTGCCCTTGGGCTAGAAGGGCCTTGCTCCAGTGTGAATCCCACGCGGAGGCCCTGAAACCTCACTGGCCCCCTGGCCCTAGGCCGCTGGCCTGGAGTAGCTGGAGGCCAGCCTCCAGGCAGGTTGGAGCAGCAGGCAGCTATCAGCCCGGAGAGAGCAGCCTCTCAATCATTCCTGCTCTGGTTGGTGGGAGGGGTTGGCGAGGGGATTTTCAGAGATTATATTGAAAGAATTACAATGGTGAGGGAAAGGAGCCGAGTTCCCACAGAGTGTCCGGTCACTCCTGTGGGGGGCTGTGGGAGCCGGGCCCGGCTGCTTCTTTCTCTCTGGGCAGCAGCACACACAGTTTTTAATAATTAAGTAACTTTAATTGTCCTGGGAAAGCCGAGCTCGCCTTGGGGCACGCTGCACAAACTCATAATTAATGTTACCAAGAGAGATTAGCAAAGGAGAACTGAGAAATGATTCACTTTTTTAAAAAGTGCCTCACTGTTAAGCCTTATTATCCTAAGTTAGAACCTCATTTATCTGCTTTGAGGGGGGGGGGGGGGACCCGAGACCCAGAAACTAATGCATGTGAAATTAAAACTCCATGTCTTGTAATCTCATTTAAAATCATCTGATGGGAAAATGTTGCCATTTACTGATTCCATTCTGGTGACTGAGGGAAAATTGAAGACAGAGGAATATAGTTAATAAATAATAATGCACTAATACAAAGTCAGGCTTTTTACTGCCATCCCTGTTGCTTAGAGATCATTGCATTTCCACATTGTTTGTAACAGTTTGTTTCTCTCTGTCTATGGAAGACATCCCAAAGTCGGCATAATTTTCAATGATAAGTCATATGCTATGATACTGGGGGTCTGGCCTATCGGTGTTTGGTACATATTTAATGAATTAATGAATGAGTGAGCACATTCATGCAAGGTGGGAGGACTCCAAAAAAGGAAGCTCTGTCCTTGCACAGACCAGCCTAGTCCATGCGAAGGGCCAGCCCCGCCCATGGCTGGGGAAGGAGTCTGTGGGACGGATGAGAAGAGAATGGACAGGGAAAGGGGAACGTAAGGTAGCGATGATACAGCTGGGGGAGGAGGAGGGGGAGAGAAGCCGTGAAAATTAGGAGTGGGTAGAAGCGTTGAGGGCATAAGGTGTAGCCAAGCACGGAAATGAGGCCTCCGGTGGCCCTTATGCATAATTAGGAGCCATAAATAGGACCTGATCGGTGGCCCTAAACGAGCAAGGGCGCATCTGTACGTGGTGCTCCTGTCTCCATGGCACTGCCCTGCTTTCTTCTTCCAGGTAGACCACAAATATCTGTATCCTCAATGATAGGAGTCCTACTCTTCCCAAGCACCATTTTACATGGATATAGATGGAAACAGCTGGAACGTCAGTGGGAGACCTTGGCTCTAAACCTAAACATAGAACACTCCTTGTCTCACTGAGCCTCAGTTTCCCCAGCCACAAGACAGGAGCCATATTTGGACTCTCCTGAGGCTTTACTGATGGTGTGGATGGTAGCTGCTTGGGAGGTGGGAAGATGATACTGGCAGTTCCTGGAGCCACTTTTGCAGGGAACCGTGGGGGACCTTCTTTCCTTCTGGCTCTCCACAGCCTTGGTCCTAACCCAGACGTCTGTTCTCACCACAGCCCCACCAGATCCGGCTCAGACGGCCTGCTCCCTCATCCTGGGGTGGGAGCTGGAAGTGGATTAGCTTCATGCAGCCACCTGTGAGGCTGCCTTTCCTAAGAGCTTTGCTGTCCCCTGAATGTCACTTAATCCCAGGAGAGGCTGGCGGGTAAATAATGAGGTGGTGGCTAATTCAGCTCAAGGTGTGACTCTTGTCTCAAGGTCCCTACCTGTGACCAGACAATTTGCAGAGAAGGAAAGCTTTTAAGACCTGAAGGAATGAAGCCATTCTCTTCCTGGGGTTGTCCCTTTGTGACCTCAGGCAAATTGTGTCTGAGCCTTTGCTGCTTGAGGGGAAAAGGTGGAAGGCACGTCAACGAGGCTCCTGCAGAACTTTCCCTGAGCATGTAGAAACGGAGGCACTGAGCACTGAGGTGCCAGAGGCTGGGAAAAGCATTTGGACCTGTAGGTGGAGAGGTGGGGCCCAGGGAAAAGGGGGTTTGCCATTGTCCCTCAACCTGTTGTATACATTAGATACTAGGAAGTGTTTTTCCATCCAGCGCGTTTGATCTGCAGGAAAATTCCAGGAAGGAGATATTGCTATTCCCATTTTGCAGATGAGGAAACCGAGGTTTCTGAGATTTTAGTTGACCAAGGACTTGAACCTAGGTTCTCAGACACTTATCACTCTGCCCAAGAGCTGCCTGCCCTTCAGAATCCTGATACCTCTTTCTGGCTTTTAAGTACTGTGATCTATGTTCCTTGTCTTTTCCAAAATGTGATGCCATATATTTAATTATTACCTTGGAGCTCAGACAAAAAAAATTTTTTTTATTCCCTCGTCTTCTAATCATCCACCCATTGTTTATTCAGCTTATATGCTTATGGGTCCTAAGAAACTGCTCCATGTTGACACTCACCAGGATTGCTGACTCCCAGTCTTGCGCTGGGTACGGTTTTTAGATTTTAATTACATTACATAGGCGTTTCCCTTCTTCCAAAATGGTAACATACTATAAGCACTATTTCTGTGTCCTGTTCTCTTGCTTATATGTATCAGGGACGTAGCTCCACATCAAAACAGAGTCATGCCAATCTTTCTAGGTGGCTGATTCACATTTCATTTTCTTTAACCTACATTTCATTTTTAAAAAACTACTTGCCTTCTGATAGGCACCGGGTGGTTTTTGTTGTTTTGCCGTTCACTTGTTTCCTTAACATCCAAGCCTCAACAAGCTGCTGGAGTAATTCGATGCAGTGGCAACTGCTGGGGACCCAGCATTGAGAGAGGAGCGTTCTACCCTGTCTATATCAATTGGCTATTTGACTTGAGGCAAGTGCCACTGCCTCCTTGGGCCTCAGTTTCACCATCTGTCCAGGGGGACCCTGGGCTCTGGCTGGGTGTCTGGTGCCCTTCCCGGCCTATCTCTGAACACCTGAGTCTCCCCACACCTGAGAAGCCACATAGCGGCCCACCCAGGGTCCGCCCCAGGCCATGGCTGTGGGGAGGGTCGGCAGGCTTGGTGACCCATGAACCTCTTATGTGCTGATCCCAGTGATGCCATATTGAACTCAGTCAGGCAAGTTTGGCCTTGCTCTCCCCTGGATCCAGGGTGATTCAGGGCCTGTAGCGTGGCTTCCCCACCAGCAAATGAGCTGCGAGACACCTTTCTTGGCAATGGTCTTAATCAGGGCTCCGGGAATGTCTGATTACTCATTTGTTTTGCAACGGCAGCAAACTCCCAGGGAGAAGGGGAGGCAGCTAACGCGGCTTCCTTCCTGAATTAATGACTTGAGCGTTAGGAATGACTAACCAGCTCAGCACTGAGCAGAACTGGGTGGTCGAGTCCAGCCAGGCTCGGGTGAGAGCAAGGCACACGGGTATGGGTGTTGAATGGACTTTAGCCTCTTCTGCTTTCCGCTTGAATGCCGGTGGGTCTCCATGCTCTGCTTTCAGGGGAGCAGAACTGGGGTCAGATATCCTACCCAGAGCCAGTCTCCACTGTCTCCTGCAGTCTGTCTAGCTGGGCTCTGTAAGCCGATTGCAAAGTTCTCCAATCTCCTCTTCCGTCTGCAGAGGGAAAGCTAAATGCTTAGGGAGAAATCCAAGAGCGAAATCCAAGGCGGGATGGCTGAATGCCTCATTTTGTATCCTATACCGTGTACCTAACAAGAAATTGTGAAATTTACCTGTGACTGGGAGAAGGCATGAGGTGGTGGGAGTCAGCCTTTTGCTACACTTCTGGGACAAAAGTCACAGATGGATGGCTCCCTGGCTCCTTTCCTTACTTCTCTTCTCTGAAGTGGCTTACTGCAGATTCTAGGATTCTTGGGGACTGAGGGGGTCTTTCTCCTTTAAAGCAAAAGGTGTCCAGCTTCAGAGACCACCCAACCTCACTCTACCCCCTTTGTTTCTTCAAGTGTAGCCTTTCAGGCGCCAGGGGCCCAGCCCTCTGCTTTCCAGCAGTGATTAGGCAACTGCCCCATGTGGTGGCCCGGGGGCACTCCCAGACTGTCACTGTGGTGCAGCCTATGTCCCCCTGGGGCCTCCTGCCCTGGCCTCACCTCGCTTTGTCCCAAAAGTCCTGTCCTGAGCTCCTTGGTTCTGAGCACCACATCCTGTGATGAGTCCCCCTCCCCTTCTCCTCAGCCAGCTTGAGCTCCCCTCCTCAGCTCCCGGACTCCTTGGAGAAGAGGGGTCCTTTCCTGCTGGCTTCTCTTCTTTGGCTTCATTTTGGAATTGCTCTCCTGATGGGCACACAGGATGTGCCATCTCGGCTTGTGCCATTTGGAACTCAGGCCCCAGGAAATCTCTAATCATCCTGTGTGTATCGGGCCGCCCGCCTCCCGCAACATAGGCTAGGCCCTGTTGCCTCTGGGCTTTGTACTGGGACATTGACCCTGGCTCTTCCATGGTCCATCCACTCACTGGGGGTTCTCTAAATTTTCCTTTCTTCCCAACATATTTCCCTTCCAGGGCTTCATGGGCCAACATGCCTGCCTGAGATTGAAAGGGGTCAACATTTAACCAGTGCTGGACCCAACATAGAGGCACGATCATTGAGTGAGTGGACGGGGGGATGGTTCTTATCTCGGGCAATGTCACCTTCCCTTCACTTCAAAAACTTCACATTGCCTTTTGCTACATCTACCTGGACCAACTGCTCAATTCTCAATCACTTTCTGGGGCACAAGTCCGCCTCCCTTGGGGGCAACGGCAGCCAAGTTCATTAGGTCAGAAAGGCCCTGTTGCTAGTAAGTTCACCAAGTTTCCCAACCTGCTTGAGAGGAGTTGGCTTTTGTGGAAATCACCTTTAGCTAAAATCTTAGTAATTTAGAATGAGCCACCCTACTTGGCCCTTTTTTGAGGACCCCCCCACAAATTCACTTTATACACTTAGTGTAGCCAGAGAAACCCTCCCCAAGAGGGAGGCGCATCCCAGCAGTGCTCTCTGTCCCCTTTCCTCTGCCTAGTAGCTCTGAGCCTTGATTTCTGCTTCTTCCCCACAGTAGTATGGTGGGCCCTGCCCCGCCCTGAGGCCCTGCTCCTCAGGGAAGGGGTCATGTCTAAGGGTGAACCACATGCCAACATGTGTATTTCCTGAGATAGAGAAGAAAAACCCAATACATGGCCTCCTTGAAGATTAACAAGCTGTTTGACTAAAGGAGATTTTTTTCCTTTTCTGTTCTCTACCTCATTCCCTTCCTCTCGGGTGCTTTTCACACCAAGCCACTGAAATCACAAGGTATGGGAGGTACTTTTCTGTTTAGAAATCCTTTTTTAGGCAACTGTGTCAAGAATGTTTTCATACTTTGGATTGGATGGGAAGGGAGGAAAACAAAAAACAAAACAAAACAAAACAAAAAACAACAAAAAAAGGCTTAATACCCCCAGATGGGTATTTCTCTGAAAACAGACATGCAAATGTTGGGTTTGTCAAATCCTAAAATGTTCCCTTTATTCTTGAGAATTATGGCAGACTGCCTGCTGCTGAGTCTGGGAGATTCGACCAGGGAAGGAGGGAGCCCTGGAATGGAGCAAGTGGAGTGTGGGAAAGAGAGGCTCGTGTTCGCGAAGACAGAGACAACTGCTTTACACGCTGCATGTCAGACTATCTCTTCTGCCCACCTCAGGTCCTGTGAGCGTGAAGCTCACCTTGCAGGATCTGGAGGGAAAAGCCAGACTCAGGCTTGCGAACAGCCTCATGGTCAGTCCGCCTGTGGGAGGCCAGCCTGTGTCACCTGGGGGCTCCCACTGGGAGCCGATGCTCATGCTTGCCAACCTGAGGGTACAGAGACTTAGGGAGAAATCGTCACGCATGAGGTGGCCACTGGAGGCTTCTCCTGAGCCATCTCTAAGATCTTGTCCACCAACAGACCTCAGGAAGGGACAGGAGGCAGATTTAGCAAATGCTTCCTTGAGGCTACTGAATCCTTGCAGAGCCCTTCCCTGAGGGCTTGCTACCCCTGGGTGATGTGTTCACAGCTCTGTGGGAGAGAGAGACAAGCAAACCTGCCTGTTCGCTCAAGGTGGCCTGGGCTGAAGGCACAAAGGGAGATGAAAACCTTCCCCGCCCCCAAATATGGTTAAGCCACTTACAGCAGGTGAGAAAATGGCTTGAAGATGTATTATATTTATGTTTTATTGCTCTTGGAGCTCCAGAGAACAATCATTCTCATTTCTTTAGGCTTTGGGTTCTCCTTCCCGGGCCCTCTGCCTAACGGAAATACGGAAACAGGGCAGGAGGTCGCCTACTCTGCACGGCTGGGGGTGCTTGGATTGGGCCCAGATCTCCCCAGGGCTCTAGGAAGAACCAGGGAACGGGCTGCTATCCGACCCATCTCTCCACGTGGTTTTGAGAATCACATGAAGTAACGGTTATGATTATACTTTGTATATTATAAATCAGTAAATAACTAAAGAGTAGTGTCATTTCCTTGGGAATTACTGCCTCGAAATCCCTCATGTTTTCTTCAATTTATGGAGAAACTGTTATGTTCCACTCATTGTCTAGGACATTGGCCCTGCTGTACAGATGGGACCTGGAGGCTTGGAGGGGCCGAGCAGTCTTTCCTGAATCCCCCAGCTAGCTAGTTAGGGAGTTGGCATTAGAGCTCAGTCCATCTGCCTGTGAAGTTTAGGCCCTTTTCATGAAAGGCCACCTTGGGGCCCCTGGGTCATCTGTCTCCTGATTTTATCGGGTTTAGTTGTCCTTGGCAAAGTAGGATGCCATGCCAGCAGGACGTGGGAGTCCTAGGGACAGCCTCAGGAACAGGCAGAGTCTCCCCTCCTGGCTCTAAGGACCATGCAGGTCAACCCCAATTAATGGCATAAACGCCCTAAGCTCTTCTTTTCAGGAAGAGATGGAACAGTATCTGTGCTAAGTAGAAATGGTACCTCAAAGATGTTCACAACCTGATCTCTGGAACCTGTGAACATGTGATGCTCTGTGTCAAAGGGAAATTAAGGTTGCAGGTGGAATTAAGGTTATTAATCAACTGACCTTGAGAAGGGGAAATGGTCTTGGCTTTTCCAGGAGAGGGGCTGCCCAGTGGAATCACAGGGATCCTTTGAATGGGGAAGAGGGAGCCCAGGGAATCAGTGTCAGGATGATGTAATGTGAGAAAAACTTGCCTGGATACTGCTGGCTTTGCGGACGGAGGAAGGGACCACAAAGCAAGGAAGGCAGGCACCCTCTAGAAACTGGAGAAGGCAAGAAGACAGATTCTCTCCTGGAGCATCCAGAACAGCCTTAATTTTAGCCCAGTGAGACCCATTTTATACTTCTGAGCTCCAAGTGCTGTCAGAAAATACACTTGTGTTACTTTTAGGCACTAAGTTTGTGGTGATCTGTTATTACTCCCACAGGAAACTACTGCAGCCATCTTCCGGAGGAGAAGGCCTTGGGGGCATTGAGCCTTTGCCTTGGACTTTGGGACAGATGTAGTAGAAGCAGACACAGCTCTGCAGGCTTTCTGGAGAACCCTCTTACTCCCGCTCTGGTGCGGCCCCCAGGCACCTGAGGCTTGGAACTACAGAACCTTGGAGATGCTCTGGCTGCATTTCACCTTGGGCCACTTCACGAACCTCTCACTCCCTGTTCTGGGACTTTCTGCTCTGTAGTATTGACATTCACCAATGTGTAACCTGGAGCTGCACGAGGCTGGCCTTGGTCAGTCGTGGACAGGACCCTGGAGATAAGTGCTTCCCTTTTCAGTGCTCAGTGCTCCGGTGGGCAGTCCTGAGCTGCTTTTCGCAAAGCTTTTTAGGAATGCCCAAGGAATGGAGCACTCTCCCCTCTTCCTTGTTCCCCTCTGCGCAGGACCTCACTCCAGCCCTCTGGGCTCATCACCCAAATGAGTACCCCGATGGCAACTTTTGTGTCCAGCCCTGCTTTGGGAGGAAACCACTAAGACAAGATGCTGAAGAACAGCTGTTCATCTGGTTTTTGCTCAGAAGTATGCCCCCCTGCCCAGTGTCCCGGAGCTTCGAGGAAGCCGTGCGGGCCAGGGATGGTGGGTGGGAGGGCATCCTGGGACACGCAGAGAACGGCCCAGCCATTGGTGAGCCTGCCTGAGGTCTTGGCGGAGGATCCTTCTGATCTAGTTAGAGACAGACGAAGCTTGGAGGGGTGTTCTCCAGGCTCTTGGGGATACTGCAGGCCCTGCCCATTTGGTCACCCAAGCCCCTAAACTCTGGTGGGCTTCGCTCAGCCCACACCCACTGTTCCTATCATTCAAAACAGATGGTCTTTGGATGAAGTGAATGACATCATCAGCAAGCAGGCTACAGAATGGGTGACTTGGGAGCGGCTGGGAAGCTGGGAGCCTCCTGGCCCCTCGGCTGGGCAGCTGTTCCCAGGGCTGGCTGAGCAAGCCTTTGCAACGGGCTCCTTCCCTGCCCCCACCTGAGGCAGTCTCCTTCACACTGATAGGCCAAGCGACCTCTTGGATCCAAGGCTTTCCTACCAACCATGCCCAGAACAGATGGAAATGCATCTCCTGGGCATCTCCAGCTGATGCGGATTTCACAGCAGGCGGAAAGGGTGGGGGAAGCAGACAACCCAGCCCCTTCCATGGCCACTTGGGAGGCCACATGGGCTGTTCAGCTGTCCACCCTCTCTCCTTGTGAAAGAGGTGGGGCTTGAGGTGGGGGATCTATTTCAGCCGCGGTGAGCCGAGCAGCTAGAAAATCCAGAGCTCCAAGGACATTGTTACCTTGCTAGAGCAGAGTTTCTTTCTGTCCTCACTACACAACACAGCTGCATAAAGGGCTAGACTGGTCTCTGGTCCTCCAGCGCCCCCTCCCCCATTTCCTGCCTTGTAGCTTCTGTTCTCGGCTCCCATCCGCACAGCACAGCCACTGTATTCCTCTAGACCTAGCCCAGATGCCACACTGTCCAGGAAGCTGTCCCCTTTTGCCCCACCCCCATTTTAGCAGTGATCTATCCCTCTTTCCCCGTTCTTCCCCAAAGACTCCATCTGCATCATTCAAATGAAACCAGTGACTTTGGGTCTGGGATCGCAGTTGGTATTGCAGTTGCTCCTGGTCATTTTTCTTATTGGCAAGGGTCCTTTTTAGAGCAGGGGATGGCTCTTTCTTGGCTTCATATTTCCCACGGAAGATGCCTGATAATGTCTTTTTTGGTCTGATTGGTTTTGTTTATATTTTTGCTGAGTGCATGTGAAATAGCTTGATGTCAAAAGCTGCTTTTCCCAAAAACCCTGTTTTAGTCTGCTTGGGCGGCTAAGACAAAATACAGTAGACCCGGTGGCTTAACCCATAAACATTTATGTCTCACAGTAAGGCTGGGAAGTCCAAGATCAAGGTGCCAGCAGATGGGCATCTGTTCGGAACCCTCCTCCTGGTTTGAAGGCTGCTGCCTTCTTGCTGTGTTTGCACATGGCAGAGAGAGATGTCCTTCTTATAAGGGCACCAATCCCTTCATGGGTGCTCCACCCTCATGACCGCCTCCAAACCTCATTACCTTTTGAAGACCCCACCTTCAAATACCATCGCTTTGGGGATTAGAGTTTCCACATATGAATTCTGGGGGCAGGGGACACAAATGTTCAGTCCACAGCCTATTTTGTAATCATAATAGTCTCTGAAATAAACATTGAGCATTCTGTTCAAAACAACCCTCTTTCGGGTACGAGTCCCATGCTTGGGACTGGGAGCTAGTTGGCAGGGAGGGATTTGGTGGTGGGGGAGACCCAGTCCCTGCACTTTGGGAGCTTACAGTCAGCCAGATAACCTGCATCTGGTCATCAGCGCCAGGATGGCCAGGGACGGGCAGGGACCAGGGTGTGTCCGGGGCCACGGGAGGGAGAAGAGGCATCTTGGGGCAGGTTGTCCCTGCCAGCCGGCTCGGGCCAGGCTCTGTGACCGGCTCCGGCTGGTTCCCGAACAGACTTTGAAAATGTAGTCCTGGATGGGTGCCAAGGGAGAGCTAAGAAGCCTCTTCCTCCTGTTGGTTTGTTTATTGTCTTATTCAGGTTTTAAGGCTTTACAAGTCCCCAAATACTTGAAGTTTTGTAATGTTTTGGATGATGTGCGTGAATATGGAGCTGTGCTGTCCAAACGGTAGCTACCAGACACATAGGGCTACTTAAATTTAAGTTAATCAAATACAGTACGATTTAAATGCCGTTTTTCCACTCCCATCACCCACATTTCATGTGCTTGGTAACTGTACATGGCAAGCTGCTACCACGCTGGATGGCACAGACTAGAACAGTTCTGTCGTCACCCTCGAATGTTCTAGGGGATAGCTTTGGTGGAGAAAGTTGCTTTTTAGCTACTAGTTTTCAGTGTTTTAATCTTAAAAGGTTAGCTACATCTTAGCTTCTCTTTCTAACGTCCCTTTGGCCTCCTCTCAGATACTTTTCTTTTTTTTAAGACTTTATTTGTTTTTATTTTGAGAGAGAGAGAAAGAGCGAGCAAGCAGTGGGAGGGGCAGAGGGAGAGAATCTCTAGCAGCCTCCGTGATGAGTGTGGAGCCCCCTGGGGTCTCGATCTCATGACCCTGAGATCATGACCTGGACTGAAATCCATGCTCAGTCGCTTCACCCACTGAGCCCCCCAGGTGCCCCTCAGGTAATTTTCTGAGGATTCAGGTCACTAGAGTGGATGCTGAGCCCCTAAAGATGTAGTGCCTCGGCCACTGTTACTCATTTCACCCGAGTGACCAGCTCTGCTTTTCTGTGCCTAGTTCCCCCACACCCGTGGCCTTGTAATACTGTCCCTCTTGCCCTTCAAGTCTCTGTCAGAGAAAATGCAGAGGGCTTTCAGCCGGCCGGGAGGAAAAGTAGCCAGGATCCCAAAGTAATAATGATCTTTTTGTACCTGGGGAGAGGAGGCCCTTGCTCAGGCTGGATCACCGTGTCTGACGCCTCCTCTGGGGTGGGGGTTGCAAAGGAAGCCAGGGTATCTGGGACCCAGCTTTTCTTCATTTCGGCAGGAATGCTTTAAAACTCAGCACTGATCCGATGAGGAGGAGAGAACGTGGAGACAAGCTCCATCTGAGTTACAAACATGTAACTTACACGTTATTGTACTTGTCCTCCAGAGGAGTGCAAATCTCTACCTTGCTCACTACTATGTTTATACTCTGATATTCCGGGAGCAGAAGGGGGACATCTTCGGTTTGACAGTTAATGCATCTTCCACAGTATTTTGTGGTCTGCCGGGAGCCCATGCTCGTGTCAGGCCCCCAAGACAGCGTGCAACGCCACTCACCACAGGGGATCAGTGCCCCTCTGCCACCCCCCCACCCCGGCCTCACCGCCCCGGACAGGTTTTCCAGGGCACTCACTATATACGCAAGCCTCTGTGCCAGGGCCAGAGCTGGCAGACCCAGGAGGAAAACCTCAGTGGGTGATCTCACTCACCAGTAACATCCCTCAAAGCTGACTGGCTCACACACCTGGTTGCTGTGCTAGTAGTGGGTGCAGAGAGAGGATAGCTTCTTGTCCTCCAGGTATGAAACCACTTACCCAGAACTTCGTGAAATGACTAGTTTTGCTGAAATAAAACCCTCGGTTTTACACAGAGGTGAGTTGTTGACGCATCCAACACCGACACACTTCCTGTTCCCCTTTGGGTCTTTAAATTCAGATGTTGGGGGTGCCTGGGTGGCTCATTTGTTAAGTGCCTGCCTTAGGCTCAGGTCATGATCCCAACGTCCTGGGATCAAGTCCCATATCGGTCTCCCTGCTCAGTGGGGAGTCTGCTTCTCCCTCTGCCTGCAGCTCCCCCTGCTTGTGTTCCCTCTCTCTGTCATAAACAAATAAAATCTTTAAAAATAAATAAATAAATTCAGATGTTGGCTTAGTAAGCATTCACGGAGCCCCTCCTACATGTTGGCGCAGGGCTTGGAGCTAAGAGGGACCCAGAGATGGTCAGCGAGGGCTGAGGGCCCCAGGATCTCAGAGTTCACAATGGAGAGTCTACCTGTATGCATCGACAAAGCAGACTGTCATCACCCTCTCGGGGAGGGGCCTCCAGACCAGAGCCATTGGGAAAGAAAACAGACTTGCCCAAGAGCCACCAGAGTCCTAGTGGGCAAAGTGTCTTCACAACTTTGCTCCCCAGCAGGTTGAGCCAACCCCCTCACAGAGTGCTGGCCTCAAGCTTCCCTAAGGGTTTGAGTGGCCTCAGGAGCCAGTGTTTGCTAGACACATGTGGGGAGACCCACTCTTGCTGTCCCAGAACCCTGCGTCCCTCTGTCTCCTCGGCAGGCTCGGCAGACAGCAACCGTCTCTCATGGCCTCCATAAACGTCAGCCCCGGAAAAAAAGCTCCAAAGAGGGTTTAGTCCGATTTCTCTCGTGTGTGGGAACTGAGGCCCCCAGAAGGGAAGCGGCTCCTTTTGGCTCCCACGCAGGAGGGACGGGCAGTCCGTCTTGGAGACCTCGGGGTTTGCATGACCGCTCTTAAGGGATCCGAAGAAGAACAGGGCCAGGGCCAGTACCCTGCTGCCTCCGCCACATTCCCAGAGATAATCCGTCAAGGGAAGGCAGGAGAAAAACAACGGTGAACAAGCCATCTATTCTTGTCTGCGCCATTTTCCCACGTCAGGAGAGACTGCACGGAAAAATTTCGGTTTCTCCTTTCATGTTCCTTTCAGTTCCCACGCGACAGAACGCCTTTCATTCCCCCCTTTTCTTTGGCAGGATCCTGACCAAGGCTGTGGAAAAGAATCTTTTAAGAACATATCTATCGGGCTCTCTGCTCAGCAGGGAGCCTGCTTCCCTTCCTCTCTCTCTGCCTGCCTCTCTGCCTACTTGTGATCTCTGTCTGTCAAATGGGTGGGTAAGGTCTTTAAAGAAAAAAATACTTCTCAAGAACATATCTATCTATCTATCTATCGATATACATTCAGCCCCTGACAGTGACATGGAACTGTAGTGCCTCTTAATTACCCAGGAAGTGACAAGGTCAAGAGGTGTCTGAAAGCTGCCTTGTGCTTCTGCGCACTGATTTCTCCCTATTGTCGCTGCTTCCGAAGCTGGAGTGGGGGGCCACGGAGCCTGCGTTTTGTCCACTGTTCGGACTTCTTCCTTTCTTTTTTTTTTTTTTTTTTTTAAATTTGAAAAGAAACTTCTGGCCCTTGGGGTATTGATTGACAATTCGTAAAAGCAGGATGCGTTTCAGGTTGGTTGACTGGTCATAAGGGCCCCCTGGGCGCTTGGGGAGGAGGTCAACTTCTTGGAGAGACACACTCCCCTGAAGCCCCCGTCCTCTGGCTATTCTCCCACTTTCTTCCTATTATCGTTGGGCTTTCCGGGAGAGAAGGAAGGACATGGAAAGAAAAATGGGCCCACGCATCATCACTGGCTACCGTTACGACGAACGCGTAAGTCGTGCTCTTTGTTCTTCATGAAGAGTTTTGGGGCAGCTTAGTGGTATTTTTTAAAGGAGGTGAGCTGAGGTTTTTGGCCATGGTCATCAAGACATGATTTTATAATACAAAAATAGAAGTGGCAGTGTCTCAGAAAACTTTGGATGGAAGTTTTAGAAGTTCCTGGGGAGTGTTGTTGACTTGTATTGGGGGGATTAGAGAAGCCAGAGCCTTCTCTAGATAACTCAGAGGAATTGGTAACGCACAGAGGCTTACCTGGGTATTTTGTCCTTCAGTAAAACTTATGAAAAAGGATTCTATTGCCAGAGCAGAGAAATGGTTGATTTTTGGTCTGATAATACAGGGGTTCTTCCAAATGCTGCCATGTCCTAGTGGATATTAGACTTTCTTTTTTTTTTTTAACCAAGAAAAGTTGGAGCCTACAGAATGCAGGTCTTCAAATCTTCCTTTTCCTTTTCAGGGGAGCTTATGTGTAAATACAACTCTGGAATACTCCATGGCTCACAGGAAGGGGTCGGGGCATAGCATTTTTCCTGCTGTTGTATAAATGACACCTTGGAAAGTAAAGGCCCCGAATCTAATGCTGTTAAACACAAAAAGACTCTATAGTGAGAGAAATCTTATGCCTCTTCTGAGAGGTCTTGGATTTTCTTTCTAAACCTTCCTGCTTTTCATCAAGCTTCGAAACATACCTAGAAGAGATAAGCCAGTCCATCGGATCTAACTCTTAAGGCATAAAGGACCAAGTGAGAGGCTGGAAGTTAAGGTAGAGTTTTAGTCTCACTTCATACGTGATCTTGTGCTAGCCACGTTCTCTCTGCAGACCTTCGTTTCCTCATCTGAGAAATGAGCGGTTGGACTGGTTAACCTGGGGCCCAAAGGTTCTGCTGGGACCCAAAGAGCAGAAACAAGAAATATATTGACATTTTCTTTAGAATGCCAGTAAAAGCTCATCAGGTTTCAGGTTAGGGACAAATTGAAATACATTTGGCTTTTTGTCATCTGTAAATATCGACTGCACAGGCCTTGGGGTTTGGCCTGAATTAAATATGCCCAGTGTGTTTTCTTGAGGTCAAAAATACAGTGTGGACCGAGAGACAAGACATAGAAGCTGCTGAATGATCACTGATCAGGTAAATATATTAACATGATGCAGATGCCCGAAAATGAGATGTCTCATAGCTCTGGGAAATGCTGCTGGCCTGCTATATGTTTATCCGTTCAAAAATTCGTATATAAATTCCATGCATCCATCCATATGCATTCATTCACTGATGAATCCATGCATGCGCGGGTGCGTGTGTCCGTCCATCCTTCTATCCATCCACTCGTTTATCCATTTATCCATCTACCCATCAATTCATCAGTCTGCCCATCTGTCTAGCTCACTCACCCATACACTAATAAGACATGATGATGAGTGCCATAATGAGGAAGTTTGGGAAAGTGTTGTGGGGCTCGGATGACGGGAGACATCCCTTCTAGCTGGAGACCTCAGAGAAGGCACCACGGAGGAGCTGGTACCTGAACCGAGTTTTGAAGGATGAGCAAAGTGTAAAGAAAGGAACGTGTGAGCAAAGGCCCAGAGATAGGGAAGTAGTGTGCTTGCCTGGGGACACAATGACTAGTCAAGAAAGAAGGTCAAAGAAGAAAGAAGATTGAAGAAACATTAACTTCGGGCATCACAAGGAGGCAATTAAGGAGGACTTTGGAACACGCCAGTTTTACAGTGGAGGGAGCGGGAGGGAAGGAAGCGAAGGAGGCGAGAGGGGTGGGGAGCCCCTAGACATTGACTGGTGAGCTCTGTGATGGGAAAGGGTGTGAATAAAATATAGAAAGGCAAAAGGAAACTCCGTGCATTGTGTGAAGCTTTACAAGTGCCTCACATTCGGTCTCTAAGAGTCCTACAAGTAACTCTTTATACAACTTTGAAAAGTCAAGGAGACTCTATGTTCCTAAGAGACTCATTAAGGAGCGGGAGGTAGGAGGGTGTGAAAGGAATTGTCCTGTTTTTGTGTGAGACAAGAGCCTTTCTACCTTCCTGCACCTGGCCCTCTTAGGCTCTTTTTCTGGAACTGCAGAAATGGAAGGTCCAGTGGGTGGAGTCCACTGCTGCGCCCTGAGCTGGACGGTTGCCCCCTGGGTCCCAAGGACCGGAAGACAAGCAGACACCTGGGCTAGAATCCTGTCTCTGCGCCTCCTTAGGTGCGTTGACTCTGGAAAGTTGCGCTATCTCTTTCCAATGGTATCATTAAAATGTTTATGGTAAGGATTAGTTACAGTGAAATATGAAAAAAGAAACAGACAATAAACTTTAAGCCCCCCCAAAGATGCTGACTCTTTCACAAATTATCTCATTTTATCGCTGGAACCCACTGGGGTAGGAATTGATTCTCCTACCTTGCGAATAAGAAACTGGAGACCAGAGAGTTTGAGTAGTCTTCCCAAGATCACACAGCAAGTGAAGCAGTGGCGGGGCGATGTTCTAAACTTCACACACAAGTTTCTCAGCGATTTCTGTGCTTCAGTTATTGTAGAACTCTTGGAGACAGAGCTTCCTGACTGCCCTGGGCTATCAAATAATTAGCATAGGTCTCCCTAACCAGGTGTAAGGGGAAGAGAGATGGAAGGTTATGGAAGGAGGTAGGGAGTGTTAGAGGAAAATAAAAAGGAGTGGAGACAACTGGACGGTGAAGTGGCATTCAAGTTCCCTAAATGGATTCTTCAAAACTGGGGGAAGGAGAGTGGGGGATGGAGGAGAGACGAGCCAGTGGGTGGGGATGACTAGGCCTGCGACCTCAGAGCCCCACGGCTGCCCAGCACATACTCTGCCCTGTGGCTGGGGGACCTAGTAACCGCAGTGGGAGGCAAAAGCAAATAATGCTTTGTTGGTTTTGCTAAAAGAAAACAAGAGAAACACAGTTTACTCCCCGAGGCCTCTGTGCTGAACCAGCTGCTTCTGGGGGCCCCCTTGCTGGCCTGTGGTCCTCTGCCCCCTGAGGTACCTTGGGCATTCAAGTGGAGGAAATCCAGCCTTTTTAGCTGTGGTGACTTTTCTTCTTCTTAGAATCAACAAACAGTGCAATGCTCAGATCTTAAGTGTTCTGTTTTGACCCATGCATGTCAAGGCCTGGAACATATCTGTTGCCCCAGAAAGTTGGCTTGGGGTCCTTCCCAGTTCATCCCTGCCTCCCCCAGCCATGCTGATCTGATTTCTGTGGGCATTGTTCACATTTGACTAGCCTCGAGTTTCATACAAATGCAATCATACAGGGTGTTCTTCTCAGGTCTGCCTTCTTCTACATAACGCTGTATTTTCGAGATTCATCTGCGCAGTTGCATGTTTCAGGAGATCCGTTTCACCCATCCGTAGTATTCGTTGTAAGAATACAGTGCGGCCTGTCTTATCTGTTCTCTGGCAATGAGCGTCTGGGTTGTTTCAGTTTCAGTTTGGCCTATAATGAAAAAAGCTGCCACGACCATTCATGTATGAGACTTTTTGGAGACATAGATTTTCATCTACGAAAATTAGGTGCATACCTGCGAGCAGAACTCATGGGTCACAGGGTGTGTGTGATGGTGCGCTGGACGGGACTGGGGCTGGCTAGCAAGGGCTCATCTCTTCCCAACACAGCTTTCACTCGGGTCATGTCGGCAGCTCGAAATTGGCCCTCATGGGAGTGTTCCTACCAGGGACGTCAGCAAATGCCACAGATTGGGCTTGCTTTTCTTCTGGGGAGCCCAGAAGCATTAAACGCTTACCCCTATACCACTGGGTGGATGTATATTTAACCTTTTAAGAAACTTTTCCCAAGTGGCTGTACCATTGGTTGTTTCTACCGGTGATGTAGGAGGGTTCCCATTGCTCCACATCCTCTCCAACATCTGCTGTTGTCAGTTTTTCCTCTAAGCCCTTCTGGTAGATGTGTGGGGGGATCTCACTGTAGTTTTAGTTTGCATTTTCCTGGTGACTGCTGATGCTGAGGGCTTTCACGCGTGTTTACTGCAGTCATCAGTGTATCTTTCATAATGGTCTGTTTAGCCTTTGGTCATTTAAAAAAATTGGGTTGTTTTTCTTTTTATTATGGAGTGGCAGGCGTTCCTTTTATATTCTGCATGCAAGCCCATTGTCAGATTTACGTTTTGAGAATATTTTCTCCTGGTTTGTGGTCTGCCTGTTTATTTTCTTCGGGGTGTAATTTTTTACGAGCAGACATTGACAATTTTGATATTATACAGTTTATCAGTGTGTTTTCTTTGTGGCTCATATTTTCCTGTGTCCTCTCTGAGCTATCCCGTGGTGCGCCCTCTGCCTGAAGTGGCCTTCCCCGTTGCCTCTGTCTGGGGAACCTACTCATGTGTCGTCTATCATAAATAGGGTGCCCTTTCTGAACTTGAACTAGCAGCATTTCTGAACACTGTACCCCCACTTAATCCATACCACTTTGATGATGCTAAGATGTAACTGTCTCTTTATGGGTCTTTCCGACTTCCCTGATTGGGAGTCCCAAGTGGGGATCGTGGGTCTTCTGGATTGCGTTCTTATTCGTGCATTCCCTTCCTCCTCGCTCATCTCCGTGCGCTGGCCCACAGCAGACCCACAGCGAATGCTAACCGATTGAGTGAATTAACTTGAATGAGCTCAGGACCTTGTGAGTCTTCATGGTTGACTTCTTTTCCTTTCGGTGGCGTGCTAATGGTCAAGAATACATATGGGGATAGTTTATGTTACAGAACGAACGCGAGTTTGAAAAACTCTACCAGGTTCTATCAAAGCAAGAACCATTGAGAATCCTCAGTAAGGACTCACGGAGGATCCAGTGTGATTCTGCTGGGAAAAGGTCAAAGTGTGGCATGGGGAGGTGGGGGTAAGCAGGCATGTGCACAGAGTCCAATCTGACCTGCATCTAAACTTCAGACCCGGTTAACAAAGCACTGGGCTGGTAGTTAGACAAACCTGGGGTCAAGCCCATTTGTAGCTACGTGACCTCGGGCAAGTGACTTCAGCTCTTAAATCCTCATTTCTTTAGGTATAAACCAGGGGTAATAACAGCACAGGTCTCACTGGGGTGTTGTTGGAATTAAAGGCAATGTGCGTAAGACAGCTCCGGAAATAGTGAAGTTTCCAGAACAGTTCCTGTCCCGGAGGGTTTGGACAGCCCCCCTGGAGAATGCCTGGAGGCTTCCTTGCTTTGTGGCGTTCTGGGAGCCAGAAAGCTCCCTGGGATCTCCAACTCCAGGGCATATCTGACCTGGGCAGTTAGATCCAGTTCTGGAGCTGATGGAGTTAGAGGGATCCTGGGGAGTCCATGCAGAAACCCAAGTGAAGCAGAATACAGAAATGCCCACCATCCCAAAAAAACGGATGTCCACCCCAGATTCCAAGGACCCACTTTTGAGGCGTTTTCCACTTGTCTGTTTTTGCATCTGTCAAATGGTCCCCTGGAGTGGGCTTATCAACACTTCCACAGTCCTTTCCCAAACAGGGAATTGTGGGAGGGGATTCCCAGGTGGGATTGGCTAACCCCACCATACAGACTCAGGGCTAAACGGAGGACATGATGGAGAGTGTCCCCCACCCCACATGCCAGTTCCCACCGGAATCTGGAGGCAAGAAGTGCGGCCTTCAGCGAGCCTCCCCTCCCTGAGTCCGGTACAAACCCCGCCCAGACCCGCTGGTGCTGACACCAGGGTGCCAGTCTTGTCTTCTCCAGAGGATGGCCTGAGAAAGTGGGAGTCAGCTCGTGTGCATGCTGGGAGGAGCTCCCTTTAGCCTTCTTTTCTTCGGGTCGCTGTCCCGCGGACCTTCAGCTTCAAGGTTTGCCACCGCCGCCCGTCTTGCGCAGTGCCCGCGCCGGTAGGTCCAGACGCCGGCCGGCCTGGAGAAGGCGGAGCGGCGGGGCGGGAGTCAGAACCTGCGGGCGGCAGTCCGCTCTGCCTTGACTCGCAGCCAGGCCTGGCGCGGCGGCGGCTGTGGAATGTGTGAGCGCCATGTGTCACCGCCCCAGACTGTGGGAAAACGCTGCTCTGCTCACCTCCCAGCAGCTGCCCCGCGCCCGCCCGGCCAGCGGGGAAACAGGAGCCGCCCGCCTCCCAGGCCAGGCGCATTTCCCCCGATTGCCTCGGGGCCCTGGGAGGGCCTTTCCCTGGAGGGGAGCGGAGGACGATCTAGTCTCCGTCGGTTCCACCCGGCTACCCGCGGGGGATGCAGCAGCCCTCTAAGCGCAGACCCTACTCAGAGAAGGGCCTGGGGAGCGGGCGGGGCGGCTGTGGCTGGAGGGGAGGTGCGGAGGTGCTCCACACCGCGGGTGTCTGAGGGGCTCACCTTTCTGGTCCCCCACCAGGTGCCCCGATGTTGGGCCCAATGACCTGCGAACTCTGAGCAGGAAACCCCACTGTGCCTACTTACCGCACATTGGGGAGGGTATGTGCTATGGTGAGTGCTGTGAAGTGTGTAAACCTGGCGATTCACAGACCTGTACCCCTGGGGATAAAAATATATTATATGTTTATAAAAAATAAAATTAAAAAAAAAAAAAAAAAACAAACAGCTTCTTCCAGGGCCAGGCAGGGGATCTGGGGGTCCTTCATTTTCTCAGAGACCCACAACTCCAGCCAAGCGCCTGGTTTAAGTGGGAATCAGGTGGGCCTCAGAAATCCCCTAGACTGAAGCCTTTTAAGCCCAACCATGCTGGGGGAACCTATCCAAGGTCAGCCTGCTGGATAGCCCCAGAGTGACTTCTGAAAGCCCAGTGTAGGGGCACGTGGGTGGCTCAGTTGGTTAAGTGTCTGCCTTGGGCTCAGGTCATGATCCCAGAGTCCTGAGATCCAGTCCTCCATCAGGCTTCTTGCTCCACCGGGAATGTATTTCTCCTTCTCCTTTCACTCATGCTCTCTCTGGCTATCTCTGTCGCTATCTCTGTCTCTCTTTCAAATAAATAAAATCTTTAAAAAAAAAAAAAAAGGCCTGGTCTAGTGTTCCTTCTGCCACACCGTGACACAGCCCTCCTAGGCATCACATTCCTCAGCAGCCTGAGGCCCCTCATTGAGTTCCCACCCCTACTAGAAGGAGCTGGGAGGGAGGCACATGGGGAGGGGGTGGGGGTAAACCAGGCATCCTGGGACTCCAGCAGCTTAACCTCCTGTGGCCAGAGGTACCACTCCTGCCACCCCAGCTGGTGTACCTCTGGGTGCCCTGCCCTACAGGCCTGTGATCCTGGTTAGTGAGCCCCTCCACTGCATCTCCACGCTGGATGGGAACCTCACTTTTGCTTGCTCTTCAGTGTCCCATTCTGAGGCTGGGGGAGGGGCACCCCCTCCCTGGAACTCCGGAAACACTTGATCTCTGGTCCTTCTAAGGCCTTCGTAGTGCTTAGAGCTCATGATCTTCTTCTCCCTTCTAGATTTCTTAAGGATAGAGACTATGTTGTCCTCCTCTCTGTAGCCCCCAAACAATAGTTTGGGGGTTCAGCTTATGATATCTGCTCTGTTTGTTGGCTGAATGCGCTAGCAAATCAGTGCTTTTCACATGCATCTATCACTGGCTCCTAACGTTACTCACCAGGTGTGTGACCTTGGGCAAGATATTTACCCTCTTTAAAGTCTCAGTTTTCTCACTTAAAAATCGAGATAACCTCAACTGGCATTGGGTCTGGAGGGACTTGTGGAGTGAGTGGTTGGCACACAGCAGGTGAATACATGAAATTGGGTGCTTTTCAGCTTGCATATAAAATATGCCCATAAATGACAAGTATTTTCAGTGGCTGTTTGCTATGATACACCTGTCTCTTTGGCAGCTAGCCTGCTGGTTGGGGGAAATCCCTGGTTATTAGTGTGAAACATCCTCTGTGTGCTTGCCCCTTCCCAGTGCCTTCCCTTGGGCCATGGTGACAAAGCCAAGATGGGACATAGAGAAGAAAGTGTCTGGGGGAGGTAAGTGTGAGCCACTGGAGGCATGCCATGGCCTAAAAGACTTCTGTCCCCTCAGGATCGCTGCTCCTCCTCCATCAGTGAGTGACCTTTTGCCACCGAAGCATGTCTTGAGCCTCTGCTGTGTACAGTGCTTTGTGCTGGGCCTTTGGGCGGCACAGACCTCACATTCCTTATTGGAGGAGCAGAATGGGCACTGAGAGGGGGAAATGACAGAGTCCTCAGGATAGAGTTTCATTAATTTAGTGCTATAGCACATGAGGGGCAGGTGACAAGTGATACAAGGCTGGGAGGGAGGAGAGAGCAGGGACGGTGGGTGTTATTAGTCAGCTGGGGCTGCCATCACAAAATGCCACACACGGGTGGCTTAAACAACAAAGGCTGATTTTCTCACAGTTCCTTCTGGAGGCCAGGAAGTCCCAGATCTAGGTCATGGTTCATTGGTTTTTTTGGTGGGAGCTCTCTTCTTGGCTTACAGCCGCTACCTTCTCGCTGTGTCCTCGTATGGCCGGGATGGTAGTGAGAGCAAAAAGAGGGAGAGGGAGATGGCTCTCAAGTGTCTTTTCTTGTAAGGACACTAATGCTATCAGATTAGAGTTGTACCGTTATAACCTCATTTAACCTTAACTACTTCCTGAAAGGGCCTATCTCTAAACATGTCTCACGTTGGGGGAGTCAGGGTGCCAACATATGAACTTTGGGGGGACACACTTTAGTTCATAGCAGCGGATAGGCAGGCAGAAGGCATGCCTGGGGAAGGGGAGAGCTTGGGCACAGGTGCAAAGACAGGGGTGAGTGAGCAGTGAGGAGCCTAATGCGGCAGGTACCAAAGACATGTGCCGACTGGGAAGTAAGTTTGAGAAGATTGGGGGTGTGGCTGGATGATGGAGAGTTTTGAAGGCTGAGTTTGTGCACAGAATGCCTGGAAATAGGAGCTGGAGAAGGTGTGCGTATGGAGTAGTAAACACATGTGAAAAGACACGGTTACAAGAGGCTTTAAAAGCTTCTCATGGGGAAACGTTCTAGGAAACCTCACCCTCGTTTTCACATGAAGACACTGAGGCTGAGAAAGGTCAAGGACTAGACTAAGGTCACCAGTAGGTTAGTGGGACCCCAGGCTCAGATATGTGCCTGGCTGGCTCCAATAGAGGACCCTCCTTCCATTGTCCACCTTGGCGTCAGGGCACTGGGTGGGGACAGGGGCCCAAGGGTGGGGTCCACATGCTGGGCTGGAGACTGGTGATCAGAGGGAGGAGAGAGCAGAGGCAAAAGCCGCTGAGCCTGTAGCAGTGATGTAGCCGTCCCTCACGTGGCTGGGGCAGGCAGCTGTGGGGAGTGGATCTGAATCGATCTCGAGGAGTGAGCAGGATCCGGAATGAAGGGTGGGAAGAAAGAAGGGTGTTGTGTATGTGTCGGGCTATTTCAGTGGCCGTTATCATAGCTGTTCGAGATGGCACTCTGAACTGTACATTTCAGTCCTTGCTTTAAATAGTAGCACACTGGAGCCGACCCAAATCCAAACAATATGACAAGACAGACGGAAACATCTGGAAGACATTAAGTGTTTGTGAGACGGGTTTTCCTGATAAGTGAAAATCCGTGGCTCTGACTTCTAGGGAAACCCATCATTTTCTAGACGCGGAAACTGAGGCTTAGGAAGAATACCGGCTGCCTAGAGTTGCCCACAGAGCAAGTGGCAGAGCTGCTTGACCCCAAGAGTCAGCCGGCTCTAATATCTGTCCGCTGTCCACCCCCACGACGCCAACACTGGGTCGGTTTGACACTTGGATATCAAGCCTCCACGTGGGAACTATATTTTCCAAACCCCAAACAGGGACACATGGTTGGACAAGTGTGAAGGCACTTCTGGGGACAAGAGACTAGAATGTTTTAAATTAAGACCATCCTAGCAAATCCAGGACATCTGGTCATCAGGGATATCCAGGGGCTGCCCACACCCTTGGCACGAGTCTGGCTTTTGCCATTTAATATCCTTTTCCATCGTGAACGCCCAAGATCTATTTTTTGGTTGGAGCATGTGCCACAGACAAGTGAGAGATGCTTAAAAAGATCAAACAGCTGGAGAGAGATTGCAAGGACATTCCTTTTAGGGCCACCTAAAAGGGGAGAGAGCAGGAGAGGGCAGGGCTGTGGCAGAGGCTCTGGAGACTAACCCGGGGCTCTAACTCCTCCTAGGAGGGGTGAGGCGCTGGAAGCTGAGGGCAGATTAATGCTGGCGGATTTTCACCGGTGTCAGGAATGCAGTCCCTCCTCCCCCTCGACCTCCTCTTTTCTGGGCTCTTCCCCCTTGCTCTTCTTGAACTTCAGCCGCCCTTCCTGCCTCCCACTCGCATCTGCAGCTGTGCATGTGGTACCTAAGGGAGGGGGGCGGCTGGCTTCTGGAGAGCGGAGACAATTTACTAGGTGCTGATAGGGCTGGAGAGCATGCTTCCGTGACAGGTTAGTGTAGAATCGCACCGTTCTACATGGGGGTTGTACGTGAAGCTGTTCTGTGAAGAATTGGGCCACATGTGTTTTGGATTCAGTGGGAGTTGGGGTCAATGTCATGTTGATGTTGTTAGGATAAAATGCCAGTCTTCAGAGCAGTCATCTGGGGAGGCCTAATGGCAGTAATTTGAGGTTTGTATATTCGAGGTTACATGTTTGCCTTATTTAAGAAATGAAAAGTGGGGGCGCCTGGGTGGCTCAGTTGTTAAGCATCTGCCTTTGGGTCATGTTGTGAGCTCAGGGTCCTGGGCTGGAGCCCTGTGGGCAGCTCCCTACTCAGTGAGGAGTCTGCTTCTCACTCTCCTGCCCCTTACCACTCCCCCCACTCCCCATGAGGCTTTTGTGCACACGTGCTCTATCTCAAATGAATAAATAAAATCTTTCAGAAAAAGATTATTCATTTGAGAGAGAGAGGTAGGGATAGTGAGAGAGCTTGAGAGGGGAAGAGAGGGAGAAGCAGGCTTCCTGAGTAGGGAGCCCGACACGGACCTTGATCCCAGGACCCCGGGATCACGACCTGAGCTGAAGGCAGACATTTTACTGACTGAGCCACCCAGGCAGTCCATCAAATGAATAAATAAAATCTTAAAAAAAAAAAAAAAGAAGAAGAAATGAAAAGTGAGGTGGGAAGTGGTATGTGTGTGTCTGTGTGTGTGTGTGTGTGTGTGTGTACGCGTGTGGAGAGAAGTAGACATTTAACATTTGCTAGAAAACACATGATTGTAGAGTATTAAGGGGTTGGCCTCAACAAATGTATAGCCCGTCCTCTTCACTTTATAGATGGGGACACTAAAGTCTAGACCGAGAAAGTTACTTTTCTAGGGTCAATAACTAGTCAGTGGTTGTACTGGACACGGTCTCCAGGTCTTCTGGTTCAAGTAGAAGGCTTCCCCTTCTCCTGTCAGGCCACGTTCTGCCATATCATACACAAGGCCTAAGACAGGAGTGGGGAGGTTGGGGAGGGACGAGGAGATGTGATCTCTAATGTCAGGGTCTCACAGACTAATTGGGAAGATCATGACCCCACTAGAGAACAGCTCCAGACTCTACTGGCTGGGATGTCAGATCCAGGGAGACAGCCCAGGGGCCTGTAGAAGTGAGATACAGGAAGCCTTCCAGGCCCAGATGGTTGGGGAGGGGGAGGGCATGGCTGAAGGAGCCACATGCACAGCCGCCATGACGTAACATTTCCTTGAATAATACCTCTTGCTCCAACTCTTGTCTAGAGATGGTTTGTTGAATTTAATTGTACCAGTACTTTGCTTTCCCATTAAATTGCACATTGATGGCTGCTAAAACTTCTTTCTCTGCAGAGGGTTAAATGTCTCTATGTCTGTGGCAGACATAGAGAAGCTCCTGACTTCTTAGCCCAATGTGCCGAAGGAAGGCCATTAACTAAGTGGTTGGCAAGGCTAATTTGTCATTCCCGTGTTTTAACCTATTGTGCTTTTATAACATTTTTCTTCCACAGCATTTCAAAAGTCTCTCTGTCTAGTTTCTCTTGGAGAGAACCAATTAGCAGGCAGGGAATGAGTTATCATTAAAGTTACTCATCTAGTTTTCCTTTTTATCCGAAACTTGGTTGAGAGCCTCTGGAAGACGGGGGTCCTGACTTACACATCTCTACATCTCCATGGTGGCTGTCACGAGCTCCTTCCCAGGTCTGGCTCAGAAGGAACTTCTGTTGGATTAAACCGATGACCAAAGCTGGTGGCATGTTCAAGTCATTCCCCCAAGCCTTGAGAGGTGCATAGCTAGATCTATCAGCTGTGAACCCAGCATCATACTAACACTTTACATGAATTTCCACTGTAAGCAATGTCACTTGATGGCGAGCGTCTTGAGGAACTGATCTGAGTCTTACTTGAGGAACTGATCCGAGTCTTACCTACCTTGGAATCTTGATTCTTAGCCCAGTGCCTGGTACAAAGAAGGAGCTCAAGAAATGTTTCTTGGATTATATAGAACTGAAACACATTTTTTTTTTATTAAAGAGCCTCTGTCCCTAAACTTAGATTACATACTATTATAAGTAAAAGAGATTTAAAAAATCATTTTCTCCTTTGGAGACTGTGCCAGTAGCTCCTTTTTCAAGGCTGGTAATTCTGATCTGATCCCTGTTGTTCACACAAGAAGTGACAACTTCCCTGACACTTCAGAGTACCTTTCTGTTACCTAGATTGATTTTTTAATTTTAATTTTTTAAAGCACAGACCCATCTTTCATCTATGCAGGACAGTGTATCTGGGTTGACAAGATGTTTTCTCAGTCTCCTCATCTAAGCAAGCTTTAATCAGTTTGTTCCTGCCTTGTTCTAGTCCTGAAACTTTTTTTTTTTTTTGACCCAGAGTTTATGGTAGAAATTTACATTAGGAAACTTATCTGCATCTTTCTGGGATTTTCATCTTTAGATCATTAGGATAAACACCCCCCCCACCCCATTCCTTGGATGATAACTTTATTTCAGAACACGATCTTGGGCTGCACGTTCATTCATGTGACTACCAACGGGTCCAGATGAACTTTACTGGAATGTAAATACTGTGGCTGGAAGGCAAGATCAAAACCATTCCCCGTACAGAAATGTTAATCTCTCTATTGCCAAGGGGGAAACACAGCAGTCTGACATGTAAGGCGATGTCATGCATTTTTACATTAAGTAGAATCTTGTGTCTATAGCGTATGGTTGAGTTTGTTTACAAATGATAGGTAAAGGCCCAAGGCCCACAGAACCCCCTGATGTTCCTGGCTGAATGTCAGTCCCACCAGAGATGTTTGGAGAAATCACTGTTTTGGCCACAATATCCACAAGCACCAACTAATAGTATTTCATCCGCCTGAACTGGGTCACCAGAGACTAAATGAAAAGACTACATTTCCATTTCCGTGTGTGTGTGTGTGTGTGTGTGTGTGTGTGTGTGTGTGAGTGATGTGGTGATGGCCTGGTGGGTCTTGTAGGTTCATGCAAAACAACGAGAGAAAAGGTTAAGCTTAATGAACAAAGTGTAACTGATTATTATTATTTTTTTTTTAATGAAACAACCTCTCTAGATTTCTTTTTTTTTTATTTTTTTTTTAAAGATTTTATTTTTTCATTTGACAGAGATCACAAGTAGACACAGAGGCAGACAGAGAGAGGGGGAAGCAGGCTCCCTGCTGAGCAGAGAGCCTGATGTGGGGCTCGATCCCAGGACCCTGAGACCGTGACCTGAGCCGAAGCCAGAGGCTTAACCCACTGAGCCACCCAGGCGCCCTAGATTTCTTCTGTATATTATGAAATCAGTAGATCTTCCATAAAGAAAGAGTAAATCTTTTTTTTTTTTTAAAGCTTTTATTTGTTTATTTGACACAGGCAGACAGAGATCACAAGTAGGCAGAAAGGCAGGCAGAGAGAGAGGGGGAAGCAGGCTCCCTGCTGAGCAGAAAGCCCAATGCACAGGACCCTGAGATCATGACCCGAGCCAAAGGCAGATGCTTAACTGACTGAGCCACCCAGGCACCCCAAGAGTAAATTATTTTTGACTTAGGAGAATGCTTGGACTTTCCGGGTGTACTTCTGTCATTGGGTCACATTTAGATGGAGCACTTTGGGAAGTCTGCCTCTCTGTGACTGATGGCGTATGGAGAGACTCAGAGTACATAATGTAGCCTAGGGCCTTTCGGGATTTGAAAGGCTCCCGGCTGTCCCTGCACGCAGACTTGCCTACTTCTACCACCTTCAGCTCAAGCCCTCTCTTAGGCCAGGCCTAAAATAGGCTGTTGGCAAAGAACAGGTATTAGCCTCGGGTTAAATAAATATTTCATGCAATTTCTTTCACCTGGCCAATCACTTATTGGATCTGATTGACCTAGAACCTTCTGGTTATTAAAACACCCTTCTATCTCTACCCCTGAAGAAAAAAAAATCACCTATTATCTCGACAATGACAGCAATCACACGCGCACGCGTGCACGCTCACACATGCACACACGCATGCAAGCACACTCTCTTTGAGCGTTCTGACGTGTCGGTGAAATGCCTTCACTTATTTAGGCAAATTACACAAATAAAGTAAAAAGTTCACATCTGTTTTGAGCTGGCCTCTGGTAGCACTAGTGTTATTGGATTTTATAAAAAAAGGAATTCCAGTTACAGCAAGTACATTTATAAAAGCACAACTGGGATGGATGAAATTGAAGTAAGTTCACTAGGTTAGATCAATAGTCGATCCTGGCTGTACGGTCACCTGGGGAGCCTCGGAAAAACACTGATGCCAGTGGCCAGGGTTCAGGCCAATTAAGTCAGGATCTCTGGGGGTGTGGCCCGAGCATCTGTATTTTAAAAAGTTCCTCCAGAAGGTTCTAAACTGCAGCCAGCGCTGAGAACCACAGAGGTAGGTAAGCATGGACTTTGTGCTATAGTATGTGTTCAGTAAATTACATGGTAATGATAATTATTAAATACACTTAAAAAAATCTTGGCCTTTCTTGTAGAAATAGCTTTAGAGGGGATAAGAGATGTCCTGAAGTTTCTTTGCGTGAAATATCTTAATCTTGCAAAGGTTTGGCTTCCATTGATTGAAAACACAAATAGATCTCAACCGAGGCCTGCTTGTGAAGGAATGAATGGATTTCCAATCTGTGTTTTCTTGTTTACCATGGAAAATATGCAATCCAAGGGAAACACAGGTGGTCACACTGTCAGGGGCCTCTATTTTTATCATAGCAAAGGGCTCTAAGCATTCGCAGGCAAGTATTTCAAGTAATACAAAAGGAAGACTAACTTTTCAAGGTTACAGGGCTTTAGGTTTCCTAGGGCAAATTCAGGTTCTTCTCTTTCAGCCGTCTGTTGAAAAATAACTTCAGATCCAATACAGACTGAATTCCAAAACAACTGAAAAACAAAGAAAGCTCACGACGGGTGCTGAAATGTAGCATTTCTCTTCACTTAGGGTCTTTCGTGTTTAGCTTTCGCAACCCTTTTGTTTTGCAAAAAAAACAAAACAAAACAAAAAAAACTTTCTAGGTGGGGAGAGGGAAGCCAGCTCCCCGGCTGCTGGATTGGGACACGGAGCTGGGGACGGAGACGCGGCAGGTCCCCCGGAGCAGGCGGCGCGCCCCCGCGTCCCCGGGCCCTCGGTACCCCCTCCCCGCCCGGGCGTGTGCGGACGTGTCTCGGGCGTGACCTCGGAGCAGCTGCGCCACCGCTCAGCCTCGCGGCGGGAGAAACCCGAGCTCCCAACCAAACAGCTCCATCTTTGGCAAGTCCTCTGGTATTTAAGGCGCTGCCGGTGGGGAGAGATGCCGCGTGCCTGAGCCGCTCTGGGAACTCACGAGCTCTGCTTGCCCTGGTTTTACGTTTCAGAAGCGTCTGAACATCTGCAGGGAAACCTCCCCTGGGTGGCGGGGCCGGGGCCGGGCCGGAAACAGCCAATGCATCTGCAGGGAGAGGCCGGTGGGGGGGGGGGGGGGGGGGGGGGGGGGCCGGGGGGGTCCCCAGCCTTTTTGGGGGCCGGGGGGGGGGGGGCTGGGGGTTTCTTTTCTTCTTTCTTCTTGTCCCCTTTTCTGCAGGAATTAGGTGGTCCGCAGAAGCTGAGAATATTTCAACCCCTGCAAGACAAGCTCGGGCTCCCCAAGGCTGTGACAAGTTTTCATAATACTGAGCTGCCTCTACCAGTGTGAAGTCCGGGGGTGCCAAGCTGGTGGAGACAGAAAAATGGTGGATTCTTTTCCGGGAAGAAGTTTCAAGGCCGTGTAATGGTAGCTAACATTGTGTTAGCTACCACTCTGTGTTAAGCATTTTAATACAGTGACTCATTTAGTCCTCACAATGCCCATATGAATCCTGTGAAATAGGAATTCTCACCATCGCTGCTTTGTAGACAGAGGAAGAGAAGCACAGAGAGGTTCAGCCTATAGAAGAGGCACAGAGAGGTTCAGCAACTTGCTCAGGGTCACACAGCTAGTGGCCTGTAGGGCGGATTTTAAATTATTACCCCAGGGCCTGTGCTGGTAATCACCGCTGTGCTCAACAGATGAAAGACGCTGGAGTCTAGAATCTCTCCGAGCACATCAGATGTCAAGGAGGTGGAGAAACTAGATCTGGAAAGTTTGGAAGTCAGGGCAAGTCAGGACCTTTCTGAATGTTCGAATTTGGTCAGAAAGAGCTGGGGACAAATGGGGTGGTGTAGCCAACCCTCACTCGGAATGGTTTGAGAGGACATGCCGCTTGGCGGCCCCACCAGGGCCTTCCCTGAGAGCCCGGGGAGGGGCCGGGTCACACCCTCGCTGAGCCGGGAAGTATGCCAGGCTCTTGGAGGCCTCCTGCTCTGAAGTCCGGCAGGCTGATTTATTGACAGCCAAGGTCAGCTAGACTATCAAGGAGTCAGAAGTGGTGCCCCACCCAGGACATCCTGGGGCATGGAAAAAGTCCCTAGAGGATACTCTTGGGGAGAAGGCAGGGACAAACCCAAGGTGGTAGGCCCGTTGGGGGGCTCATTTCTCGGGGTGTGGGAGAGCTAAATGCACTGCCTCCCCCATACACAGACCACAGCAGGCTCACTTCCCACTGATTTAGATGTCTCTCTAGGCTAATTCTTACTTGTGGATTTCACTACCTTTGTGCGAACAACCCCACTGGTGCCATTATACCAGCAAAAGTACCTGGCACATTTGCCTTCAGTCAGGCAGAAAGAACCTTTCCACCGCCACCCCCGCTCCCAGTACCTTACCCATACAGCCAAGGGCCTCACAACGAGCAATGGGCCCAAAGTGCACCCACACCCACCTTTAAAAGACATTGATAAGGGCACAGGGCAGTGCTAGGACTATACTTGGGTCACCTGGACTGTATCTGGGAGTTCCCAGGCTAACCCACCCAATACAGCATTCCTTCAGATGAAGAAAGCAGCTGTGGGGGGGGTGCACATGCCTTGCTTTTTGTGGGTTCCTATATGGCTCTGCCCCTGACTTGCTGTGCGCCATCGGGGGAGTTACTTAACTTCCCTGTGCTTCAGTCTTGTCAGCAGCAAAAACAGTGATAATGCTAGTGATGACTTTGGACTGTTGTCAGGAGAATTGGAATGAGTGAATTGATCAATGTAAAATGTCTGGCATATGGTAAGTTCTTAATAAATATCGGCTTCTGTTTTTGCCAGAATTCTGATTATTATGCCACTCTGGGCAGCTCACTTGGCCTCTCTGAATCTCATTGTCTTCCTAGGCAAGACTGGTGTAATCCTATCTGTTTTATAGGATGCTTGTGAGAATTAAATAGTGTTAATGACTGTTGTAAAGTTTGCAGTAGGTGACTTTTCTTTATGTGTTCCTTTAGCCTAGTTTATCTGCTGGGGGGATGACTGGATTTTCAACTCTGAACAAGTTTCTTGTAAGAGCTTCAAAATAGTGACCATAGCCAGCGAGGGTGCTTGGACACCGGGCTTCGACATCAGCCACATCCCTTTTCCCAGCTGTAAAATGGTATGATAATAACCACCCCTAGGAATCTCAAGAACATTACGAGGGAAAAATATACAATAATATACAAAGCACTTTGAGCTCCTCTGAAGAGAGACGCGCGTAAATGGAAGGTGGTGTTAGAAGGTGGAGTAATCACGGGTTTCTCTCCCCTCTTTTTATTTAATTAGGAGAAAACCAGTCATTAGGAAGCCTGGTCTTGTTAAAGCCGTGGCCTGGGAAATTGTTCTCTTGGCACCTAATCAGGACTTGTGACATGGCAAGTTTCTGCAAAATGTGGGCAGGAGGGGACCTTCCCCCAGGCTCAGTGACAGGTCTGCAGAAGGTGAGGAATGCACTGTCTGAGGGCCATGGCCTGAGGTGACTGACGCAGTGCTGGCTGGAGAACCTGCCTGGTCTCCTGCCTCCAAGGAGGCCCCCTCTCCCACGTCAGCAAGCAGACTGTCCTGCTCCGGCGCCTCACAAACCGGGGTGCCTGAAGCCACCTTACGTGTGTGTTTCAGCCCACCGCATGCCTGGATCCATGGTTTTCCACCATGGAACCTGTTGGCCCTGCTGGGGTGACCTCAGGGCTCTGAAAGCACCTTCCATTTGAGCTTTTCTCTCTAATTCAGTACCCGGAAGAAGGAATCTGCTTGCTCGCCTTAAAAATGGGTCACAGCAGTGTCGGCGCTGGGGTCCTACGCTTGCCCCACCATGTGCCTCTGTTCTGCAAACAGCCCCCAGCTGGAAAGGCTCCCTCCTCTCTGCAAGTCCCAACCTGCCTGTTCTCCTGAATTCTCCCGAAAGACTGCCTCTGTCAGGAGGCCTCCTGCAGTCTGTCCAGGTATCGTTGTCCTCTTCCTCTTCTGGACTCTCTTCCATGTGGTGTGGCATGTTTGTTAGTCCCTGACTCTGGGCCAGTGGAAGGAATCAGGGAAAATAAGTTAGGGAAGAGAAGGAGGCCCAGCCAGATGTCACAGCCAGAATTACTAGCAGAATTAATTGTGCTGATTTCCCCTGGCACCACTGACAAAGCCAGCAGGAGGCTTTCTGGAAAACCCTGAGATGAGCAGTGCTTGTCAAAATTATGCATTATTTCAAACATACAGAAAATCCTGTAATAGATGCACACATTTCCACCCACTCAGATTGCCAGATGTTAACGTTTTACTCCTATGTTCTTTAAAAGAAGTGAAACTTCTAGATACAGCTGAGGCCCTCCCTCTGCCCTGGGGTCACTGCTTTCCCTCCCTCTCTGGGGTCACCGCTTCCCTTTATCTTTTCATTAGGGGCCTTTTACCTGCATCTACGGATGGGTTTAGGTGACTGGTAAACCTCTGGGTTGTAATCCACAAAGTGTAAAATCTTCCTTGCACACAGCATAGCCACTCAGGAAATCCTCTCGACTCAACCTTCCCCCCAGTCTCTACCAGCGCGAGCACCGGCCCGAGCTGTCATGGCCTTGCACTTGGACCTTTTGCACAGAGACATTTTAGAATCTTATTTGGATCATGTTACCCCTGCTCACATCCTGCTAATGGCTTCTAATTGACCACTGAGTAAAAATCGAAGTCCTCCTGGCCCCCACAAGGCCCTATGTGGTACCTGTCCCCCCACCCCTCCGCCCCAGCCCCCTGGCCTCCTCCCCACTGAGGCTGCCTCCCTCTCCCTCTCTCGGGTCTAGCCATGCTGGATGAGCTCGCTTTTGCTCGGGTGCCCCAGCTTGGCCTTGCCCTGGGTTCTCACTGGCTGCTATACTCTTCCTCCACGTGGTCACTGGGCCGACCTCTCACGAGCTGCAGTTCTTTGCTCACATTTCACTTATCAGTGAGGACAGCCTGGCACACACCCTATTTCAAAATGCGGCCTCTTCCCTGCTGATCTCTCTCTTACCCCGCTGGAATCGCTCTTTTCCCATAGTGCTCGTTTTGTAGCAAATTGTATATTCACTTATTACATTTATTACTTCTTGCCCATCTTTTCCTGCTAGAATGTGAGCTCCATGAGAGTAGGACTTCCTGTCTATTTTTGCTCCCTGGTGTTTCCTTGATCCCTGCAATGGTGCCCAGTGCGGCAGTGCCCCATAGTTGTTGAATGACTAAATGAATGAATGAATGATTGAAGGAATAGATGAGTGAATATGAGCATTTCATGCTGGAGAGGGTCTGGAACTTCCATCAGATTTTCAAAAGTGTCTGTGACATCAAAAAAAAAAAAAAAAAAAAAAAGAGAGAGAGAGAGAGAGAGAGAGAAAGAAAGAAAGAAAGAAAGAAAGAAAAATGGGATAGGAACCATTGACATAGTAAATCATCAACAAGTTTACTGGAAACTTTTGCTTGCCAGGTAGTCTGTCTGAGGAAGCAGAAGGTCACAAGAAAGTCATTCTCCTTCTCTGACTCGTGTCTCCCCGGAGAGCTGCTGTGGTAACTGCCAAGACCTCCTTCCCCAGGACTGGCCAGACTGAGGCAGGGAGCCAGGGATGCCTGGATGGAGAGTGTGGGCAGGAGCTCTGGCAGAGGGCCGGTTCCAGAGAAGCTGTAATTGTCTTTACTTCTTCTGTGTCTGGGGGCAGAGGCCGAATGTGGCCAAAGCTTCCTGGGTGAGCTAGGCAAGGTGCCCAGACCAACAGGAGCTGTTCCCTGCCTTGTAGGCTCTGAGCCTAGGCAAGGAGTGAGACTGGGAACTCTCGTAAGAGCCCCAGTGAGGGGAGACGAGACATTGGTCTTTGATGCAGAGAGATGTAATAAGTAAGTCGATGGGGGGTGGGGGGCACCTGGAAAGCAAAAAGATACCAAAGGCCATCTGGAGGTGATAGTGGGAGTGAATTGGAGGTGAGTCAGCCAACTCTCAAGGTAGTTAAAAGACAAGTGGGTAATTGTGGGTGCAGCTGGTGGGGCACATACAGAAAATGAGGAACAAGTGGTTAATTGGGCCCACAAGCCCAGGATCCCGCCTGTAATTAGCAAATTGCAGGGCTTTGATATTTGCTTTGGTAACAACTTATGTAGTAAATTGCAGGGAGGAAAACTGCACCCCTAGCCTGGGAGGTGACCCTATGTCTGTATTCCCTAAGCCATTTTCTCACCACCACTTATGGGCAGTGCACACATGAACTGAACCCCAGCATTGAGGGGAGGGATGCTTGTGCCTTTCTGTAGGCTGACAACGGCCTGTGATACTTTTCATGTTCCCCTTGACCTCTTGTTTAAGTTTTTGCTAATTCGGGGCTGAAGTTGAGGCCTCATCCCCCAATATGGGCCCCCACTATTCACACATTGTTTCCTATGTTCCCTTGCATCTGTGTTTACCTTTGCAAGCTTCTGAGAGAGTCTAACTCAAGTGAAGACCAGAAGCATAGGAAAATTGCTTTGGGATTGTCATGGGAAAACCTTATAAATCGCCACAGATGCAGAGAGACTGGTGAGGACACTTAGGGAAGGAGTACTAGACGAAAGTGTCAGGAGACCCTGGTTTGAATTTGGATTTTCAACCAACTCTTCATTGGGTCTTGTCCAGTTACTTAAAGACTTGTACATCATCTTTGTTATTTATGGGTCTGTTTTTATTGACTTGTTTTTCTCTTGGTTGTGGGTGAACATTTTCTTGCTTCTTTATATGTCTAATAATTTTTTTATTACATGGTAGACGTTGTGTAGCTATATTGTTAAGTATCTGAACTTTGCTGTCTTCTTTTAAGGAGTGTTAGACTTTGTTTTGGCAGGTGGTTCATGTACTCATGAAATAGTTTGATCCCTTTGAGTCTTGTCTTTAAGCTTTGCTATGCCGGGTTTAGAGTAACCTTTACTGCAAGAATGGTTCAGCCACTTTACTCAAGGGGGACTCCTCTTGGCTCTCTATTGAATGCTCCAGGTGTCACCAAGGACTTTCCACTTTGGCTGGTTGGTGCACAACCACATCCACACCTTGTGAGAACCTTGGGTTGTCCAGCTTACAACTCTTTGGTCATTTCTTTTGCCTGGTCTTGTGGAATTTCACATTATACAAACATGGCCTAATACTCAAAGGACTCAAGAGGCTATCTTCAGATATATGATGTTCTTTTTCTGTGTATCTCTCCTCCTTTTTGGAAGTATTATCCTCAACTCCTGGCTCCCTCAGCTTCTCTGGTCTCTGGCCTCTGTCTCTTCTCTTTAGTGAAGTTGCCAGACTGTGCTTGTGATTTCCAGATGGAAATTACCTCCCAGCATAAACCAGGGTTATTTTAAGGCTCAGCTCATTGATCCTTTCTCTTGGGAATCAGAGTTTCACACTGCCTATTTCCTGATGTCCTAAACTGGTTGTAATTCTATCACAACTAGAAGTTGAAGCCTTCTTGAGTTAATAAAACTGCAGTTTCCCCAAAGTGTAGAAACAGAGCATACCAATATTTGCTTTAAGAGTTAGTTGTGATAACTAAAATAAGTAATAGATCACAGAGCATATACCATAATGCATGAATAAGCAATGAAGCTTATAAAATAAGAACAGTTAGTGAGTGCTCATTTTATCCTCCTTTTCATTGGACACCAAGAGAGTAAATGGATTTAGCGTTTTCATGAAATTGTAGAATTTTAGAGCAGCAAGGCATTTACTTAAAAGAAGAGGATTTGGTCCAAATGCCTCATTTTGTGGATGAGCAGACAGACGTTTAGTGAGGAGATGTGATTTTCCCAAGACCTCATGGTCAGTTAGTAGAAGAAAGATTGGAACTCAGGTGTCCCGGCTTCTAGCCTATGGGGAATCCATTCATTCAGCTCTTTTATTGAATATTTACTAAGTTCAGATACCAAAATAACTGCTGTATTGCCTCTATATAATGTCCTGGTTTGCAGAAATATTTAAAAATTGATTTTGGAACTTGACGGCGGATTCAACAAATCAGCATATAATTTTGGGCTTCTCAGGAGTGGACGGATCTGAATGGTGTTAATTGGAGCAGCCTCCGTTGTCCAATGCAGAAATGCAAAATGCTTCCAGCATTTGGGTCCTACAGGATAGTCCATTATGTGCAGACATCTGAACATGTCAGGTTATTATTGTAGTTTTATGGCTCTGTCAGTCATGGATATAAAGCAACTAAGGATTTACTCTGTGTGTAGCCATTCCAGAGACTCGATGCAGAAATGGATGATAAAACTTTACAGAAAGTGATCAACATGTTGCAAGATGTTAAAAAAAAAAAAAAAAAAAAAGAAAAGGCAACATGTAGGGTGTCAGGAGGCCTGCATTGTACACCCATTTTGTTATTTTTCTTCTCTGGGTCTAGATTTTTCCTAACTGTAAACTAAGTGCAATAGACTGGATGGCCTACCATGTCCGTTGTAGGTTGGAGAATCTTTACATCTGGAGATCTATGTCAAGCTATCCCTAGTGACATGCACGTGAAGCTTGGGGGTCATTGTGGGTAGGAGTGGAGTGCAGAGGCTGTGGAAAGGCATTCTAAACCAAAGGGGCAACACGAATCAAGGGGATGACCCAGGGATATGGCTAAAATGGAATTTGTGATCTGATCCTCAGTTGGAACGCAGAGAGGAATTTGAGGTCCCAGGAGCAAATGTCCTGGGACCCTTGTTTGAGAAACTCTGTACTAAGAGTTAGAAACTGTCCCTTGATTTGTCCACTTAACATCAGAGATTGCAAACACAAGTGTAAATACTACAGAGATTTCAATAATGAGTAGGATTGAGCAGAAGGTGGATATGCTCTCTCTCTTTCCTTAAGATAACCACTGACACAGAGACAGGAAATTTCAAAATCTTACACTGAACTCTTCTTCTGGAACAATGCTCAGAGTTTTGGAGGCTCTGGTTTGCAAAACAGCGGTGAATGGGGAGGGGTAGGTAATAAGGACATGCTGATTAGGAGGAGATCCTCGACACTTTGACTACCAGGCTCAAGGATTGGAAAGACTCCGTAGCTTGTGAGAATGATTGCAACTTCACCGGCAAAAGACTTATATGTTCAGCTCTGTGTTTCAGCTTTCTCTGGTTATGGCATGGAGGGCGGACCAGACGGGGTTCGGGTGGGCCTGGCTGGGAGACTGGCACCATAGCCCAGGTGACAAAGGACGAAGGACAAAAGAGAATGAAGACCCTGAGAGAGAGTGACTGATGGAAGGATGCTGAGAATGAAGAACAACTGAGACCTGTCTGCTGACTGACATGGAGTGGGGAGGCCACATTGCTTCCAGGTGTTCAGGCCATGTGAGGGAGAATGTGGTGACTCCAGAATCACCTTGGAGCCTGAGCAACGGCATACAGGGGTTTGGGAAGTAGACAAAACTGGGTGTTCATTTAATTCATTCTGAATGTCTTCGATGGTAATAAAAGGATGGGGGCACCTATTCCTTGGAGTTTTGTAAGGACTGGTGGATTGGTATATATGGAAGCTTCTAGAATGAATTAGCACATGGTTCTCACTTAATGTCAATTTCATCCATCCAGTTATTTATGAAATCTACGCAAGTTTGGAAGGAAATGATTAGTCCATTTGGAACCATAATCAAACATTTCCAATTCATTGTGAGTAAAGAGATATGGCTGAGGTGTCTCTGTGGGGTCAGGCCACTGCTGGTCACAGGGCTAGGCCTCAGTTCAAGGCCATAAGGTTGTTCCCAGCAGCGTCAAGTCCCTCTCTTTCCCTTCCTTTCATAACCAACCCTACTGCAGGCTACTTCTAAATCTCTAATGTAGTAAATGAGAAAGAAGAAAAGGAGGAAGGGAAGGAGGGAGGGAGAAGGGAGGAGGGAGGGAGGTAGGAAGAAACAAAAGAAGAAGGAACAAAGGAAGAAAAAAGAAAAAGAAAAAAGAGAAAGAGTGAAAGGAAAAGAGAAAGAAAAAAAGGAAAGAAAGAGAAAGGAAAAGAGAAAGAGAGGAAGAAAGAGAAAGAAAGAAGAGAGAAAGAGAAAGAAAGAAAATGAAAGAGAAAAAAAAAGAAGAGAGAAAGAAAGAGAAAGAAAGAAAAAGAGAAAAAAAGCAAACAAGCATTAAATTCATGAGTTTATTTTCTGTTGGCGTCTTCTGAGCACACACTTGTGCCAGGCTCTGATCCACAGATGTGTCGGGGACTGTGTCATTCTCTCCTCGGGCTGGGCAATAAATAGCATCAGGATTGGCGCCCACAGGGTGGCCTTGTCTGGGGAGAGGCAGGCTCTGCGGACAGGGCCCCATGGAGCTTCACCTCAGCCGCAGATCTTCCATGTATGAGTGACCCCAGGCCCTCTTTCTGAGGCTCCTGCTTGATTTGCACTTTGCTCAAATCAGCCAAATCCTCCCCACTGGCCTCCTCCCTGTTTCTCAGTTCCAAGGGACCAGCGTCCTCGAGCAGGTGAAACTCTTCTCTCGTTAGTCACGACTTGTGGCACCAAGTTCAGGGCTGTCGGCTAGCCGAGTACAGCTGGAAGTAGGGAGCACTGTCCGGAGAGCCCGGATTTAGCAGGAGCACTGTCAGCAGAGCAGAGATGGTAGCCAGCCAGCTGTCTCCTCTCCCAGCCTCCTCGCTGTCCTAGCCCTAGGTCCCACATAGCCTGGCAAAGTAGGAGCAGCCACGGCTGCAGAGTCAGAGGGAGCCTGCAGGCTCTGACTTCCTCTTTGCTTCGAATCCAGACTGAATGTTGCACTTTTCTACACCGACCGTTGAGGGGCTGGCATTCAGTCCTCCGTCTGGGTGTGCTTGTGACTGCTTTAGGGAGAAGGGTGGAAGCGACCCTGCATTCCAAAGCTGGGTCATAAAAAGCCACATACCTTCCACCTTATGCACCAGAGACTTACCCCACTAAGCCCAGCCTTCCGCGGCCACCTGTGAGCCTGACATGTGAGCAAAGCTATCTCAGATCCTTCAGACCAACCCACCTGCCTGCTGCATGCCTCTGAGGAGCTGTGGCTGGAGCCCAGGGGAACGGACTCGCTCAGCCAGGCCCCCTTGAACTCCCGACCTGCAAAAATCATGACCTACAGTGAAATGGTAGCTTTGACCCACTAGATTTGGGGATGGTTTGATACACAGCAATAGAGAACCAGAATACTGGACGTAAATGGATGAGCTTGATGGCTTTTGATGCATTGAGGCCCATTTCATGTGATTTACCCCATCCATCTGCTCCTGACCATGAGAATTCCCTTTTGCTTAAAACTTGGATCAAGTTACCTTTCCAATGAACCAAAACTTCACCTGGGTTCATGGACAGCTCCAAGCCCCAGCAGAGCATTTCAAGCCTCCGGAGTCTGGTTCGGCTGTCGGTAAACGTCCACATCCAGCCACATACCCCACGTATTCCGACACAACGGCTGCAGGCTACCACCATCCAGATGATTTGCAAAAATTGTCACGAATTGCCAGTGTGGCTGCAAAAGCCATTTTCTGTGGTTCGGGTTAAACAGCATAGAGACAACGTGCTACCAGCATTTCCACATTCAGAAAATGTGTCTTCCTATGTCTTGGCTTGCACCTACCTTCACATGGCAAATACAGGATTTTCACGTGGCTGGTTCTCTCCCCTGTTACCAGTATTTGTGTCCTTACTTCCCAGGCAAAGCTGGGGCTGAGGCATTTTTAAATGAATAGGAAGTCAATGAGAACCAAGAGGGACCAAATCATCAGCCTGTGTTTCACCCTTGACTGCGGGAAGGTTCCCTGTTTCCTGCGTTGGGGTGTGTGTGTGGGAGTTGGGGGGTCGGCATGTCGCGGCATGCTTGTGTCACTCTGCTCTCAGGTAGTGGGGGAACAAGCGTGGACTGGGAGTCAGAAAGGCGTGGCTTCAGACCAGGGCTCTATCTGCTCGCTGTGTCACCTCGGATGAGTTAGTTAATGTCTTTGAGCCTTAGTTTCCTCATTAGTCAAAAGGATATATTTTTAACCAATTTCACGGAAAGCAGGAGGCTCTTAGTTTGGGTTTGTCCAGAGGCAGACCCCGGGCCAAGGATGTAAGTGCACGTAGCCTATTTTGGAGGAGGAGAAAGCACAGGGAGAGGCGTGGGCAGGGACATAGGGAAGGGAGGGCAAACAGGAAAGGGCTTCTTCTCTAGCTAGCTATCACTGGGGGTACCTGCAGCTTAATCCCCACAGAGACACTGCTGGAATAGTCCTGGGGAAATTGAGATGGTTCCTCTCCCTCATTCATCTGCCAAAGGATTAAATAAAGATGATGTTTGTGACCAGAAAACGAGAAGGAAGAGCTATATGTATTTGCAGAGTACTGAGAAGACAGTTTCTAGATGTGTCTCCAAAGTCAAGTTTCTGAGAAACCTGCAAAGGAGGGAGATTTGAGCCAGGAGACCCGGAGTCCCATTTATGAACACTACACTCTGACTTTGGAAATTACTGCAACCTCGCTGAGCCTCCGTTTGCTCACCTGAGACATGCAGATGACAGCCTATCCTGTCTTGCTCACGGGGCTTGAAGCTGGAAGCGAGTGCCATGATGAAATCAGAAAGTTTATGTATTTGCAGATGCTCAGCACTTTCCTGTAGAGTGACTGAGAGCCTCAGCCAACAACCACCGTGGAATCCCATACATTCAGGTCATCTTGCTGAGTCAGTGGGAGGTCAGCCCCGTGGGGATATCCAGCATCTCTTCACACAACTCTAACACCATGTAGGAGAGTCACGGGATCTGGACAACTGACAAACCAACTGTGGTTCCCCCTGGGACCTGAGAATGCATCGTTCTCTTCTGAAGGTCTCCATGCGGCAAGATTCGTCTCCAGAGACTCAGAGGAGATTATATACTAACGAAATGAAATATCCAAGTCATCAGAACTCTTCTATCCCAAGGGTCTGTAACGACCTTGTCTCCTCCCGTGGCCGCCCTTCTACCCTGCTTCTGTGGCCTGGCTCAGCTGCCCGGAAACCTGGCTGCTGATGTCACCTTCCCTCCAAGCGGGGTACTGTGGCCCTGTTTATTACTTTAGGGTCGTGCATTGGCTGGGCTTGCTGCTGCTGACCTCCACTGTGGTCTCAACTCAGAGTCAAGACTCTGGACCCGGCCTCTCCCCTCTGCCTTTTCCAGAATCAGATCTATAGATGTAAGCTCTGGGAAGTTGGGGTGACATGACTTGGGCTCCAATAGATTTCTGTCTCCTAAGTTGCCTCTTTGGGGGGGCTCTAGAGGTTGACTGCTAAAGGACCTAGAGAGAACGTTTACATGAGTCTTCTGTAGCATGTTACCGGCCTTCCGGTTTAGTGGCTTTCCAACCTCAGCATGCAGAAGAATCTAGAGCACCTGTTCAGTTGTGGTTTCTGCGTCCCGGCCCCCGGAGTTTCTGATTCCTCACACCACAAGAATCGAGGTTTTTCAGTATGCTGCTGGCTTACTTCTGATACCTGCGTGCTGTGCATTATACTTCCTACATCTACTGCTGAAATTGGGGTCCTTTGAGTTAAAGAGATAGTCCTGCAAAGCCAGGAATATGTATCAAAAACTTTTAGACACTGAGAATGTGATATGTTCAAAATAAATTCATCTCCCGTGTTTTGCCTCAGGGTACTGTTGTTGGCCGAGGGAATCGTTGTTTAAACTGAAACGAGGTTGAGGGGCGCCTGGGTGGCTCAGTGGGTTAAACTGAAACGAGGTTGGGGGTGGTTTTCATTTTCTGATTGTTTGGATGTTGGTGAAGTAGAAAATGACCCGAGCTCTTAGACAGCTTTGCAAACATGATCTCTTCTGTTCTCCTGATGTTCAGGAAAGTGAGATACAGAAAATATTATACCTATTTTATTTATTTATGTGTTTACTTTATCAGTCTACTTATCTATCTATGTATAGCATAGTATTTTATTGATACTCAATAAATCATACTCATGGGTTGCGTGGAGTACTCACAAACACTGTGATACCGGATTCTTTAAATCTCTCACTCTTTATTCCCTCATAGATACCAATAAAGCAACTGAGGAAAAAAAATCAATGGAAAAGGAAGAAAAACTATGAATATTGCCATCTTTTTCTTTAATTCCGGGATCCTTAATATGCATTTTTAAAAAGATTTTGTTTATTTATTTGACATAGATCACAAGTAGGCAGAGAGGCCGGTGGAGGGTGGGGGGAAGAAGATTCCCTGCTGAGCAGAGAGCCTGATGCAGGGGCTTGATCCTGGGATCCTGGACCTGGGATCATGACCTGAGCCGAAGGCAGAGGCTTAACCAGCTGAGCCACCCAGGTGCCCCTTAATATGCATTTCTTAAGGAAGTTCTAAGCATTCTCAAATCAATACAAATTTCCCTTTATTATTTAATGCAACCTACTATACCCCATTTTATAGAAGGACAACTTGGCCAAGTTCCTTGGTTTAAAATAAACCCCCAGACTGTGCATTAGTTTACCATGTCAATGCATTTGGACGTGCTCCCTTAGTTCACCTTCACAGGAAACTGCTGCAGGTGATATCATGGTGTCCGTTACACTGGGGAGGGAATCCAGGTTTGCAGGGCTCAGAGGACCCACTCCAGGTCTCAGAGTGGATATGTGAAGGACCCAGGACCAGGCTTGCTGCTCTGGCTCCTGCTCTCACCCTCTTTTCCATACCTCCCACAGCCTCTCGAGAGACAGCAGCGGGAAGAAGACTGCGACCAAGGGACCCTGATTGCTGGGGAGGTAAATGGTTTTTCCAGGCCTGTGGACACCTCTGCTTCCAAGATTTAAGATCTATCATGACAGGTTGCTAGATCCGCCCATCGCATCACCTCCCAAGCAGGGAGAAATGAAAAGGGGACAACTCCTGATGAGCCCTTTAGGACTTCCTGGATAAAACAAGGACAGATGGTGGGGTGGGATTATGGACATTGGGGAGGGTATGTGCTATGGTGAGTGCTGTGAAGTGTGTAAACCTGGCGATTCACAGACCTGTACCCCTGGGGATAAAAAGATATTATATGTTTAAAAAAAAATAAAATTTAAAAAAAAAAAAAAA